>NC_084732.1:68570850-68665850 GCF_033978785.1 Entelurus aequoreus
AATGAACTAACATCCGTGGTGAAGCAACCGTTCTGAATGTAGCCACGCAACGGATAACTGAAGTGTACAGCATGTACTGTGCGGGAAAAACAAAATCTATTCATTTTTATAGCATCTGATTGGCAAACTGTCTTGGGACAGTTGGCAAATGGGCGGGCAGCGGAGGAGTTTAGAGGTGCTAAAGTTCAGGCAGGAGCGACGCAGCACCCTGTGTCGTGCCAACAGCATTGCAGTGGCGCAATTCCTGACTAATTAATTGACCCGTGGCCCCCACCAGTCTTGACCGTGCATTATATAGGTGGGCAGCACTTCCCCTCCTGTGCTTTGCCACACCAGAAGGCTTTTTGACTCATGCCCATCTGTCCTAATTATACATACATTGAATAAAAGCAAGTATATCACCACCATGTCTCTGTTACAAATGAAAATGAATACAGAGCAAATAATGACAAGCACCGGTTGGTTAGCCACAACAGTTGAGACTCATGCATCATCTCAAAAGATACAGGGAAACTATTTAAGAAGGTGTATTATTGTGGTTTACGTCTGTAGCAATGCACTGCATTGTGGAATATGGAATTTAATTCATATGTTCCTTCTGCACCATTTTCTTGCATCTTTCTAGTCCCCCTCCTAAATATTGCAGTACCAATGGGGGCGGGGTTAAGGGGGGAGTAGTATATTTATAGCTAGAATTCACTGAAATTCAAGTATTTCTTATATATATATATATATATATATATATATATATATATATATATATATATATATATATATATATATATATATATATATATATATATATATATACACTACCGTTCAAAAGTTTGGGGTCACCCAAACACTTTTGTAGAATAGCCTTCATTTCTAAGAACAAGAATAGACTGTCGAGTTTCAGATGAAAGTTCTCTTTTTCTGGCCATTTTGAGCGTTTAATTGACCCCACAAATGTGATGCTCCAGAAACTCAATCTGCTCAAAGGAAGGTCAGTTTTGTAGCTTCTGTAAAGAGCTAAATTGTTATCAGATGTGTGAACAAGATTGCACAAGGGTTTTCTAATCATCAATTAGCCTTCTGAGCCAATGAGCAAACACATTGTACCATTAGAACACTGGAGTGATAGTTGCTGGAAATGGGCCTCTATACACCTATGTAGATATTGCACCAAAAACCAGACAATTGCAGCTAGAATAGTCATTTACCACATTACTAATGTATAGAGTGTATTTCTTTAAAGTTAAGACTAGTTTAAAGTTATCTTCATTGAAAAGTACAGTGCTTTTCCTTCAAAAATAAGGACATTTCGATGTGACCCCAAACTTTTGAACGGTAGTGTATATATATATATATATATATATATATATATATATATATATATATATATATATATATATATATATATATATATATATATGTATATATATATATATATACAGTATATATATATATATATATATATATATATATATATACTGTATATGTATATATATATACATATACAGTATATATATATATACATATACAGTATATATATATATATATATATATATATATATATATATATATATATATACTGTATATATATATATATACTGTATATATCTCAGCCATGTTTTATGTTGTATATATCTATATTGTGAGTTGATAATATAATCATTCAAAAGGTTATGTCAGATTCCTCAATTGTTAGTGTGACAGTGTTGTCACAGTAACGTAATAATGTAATAACTATAACAACTATAACTATATATATATATATATATATATATATATATATATATATATATATATATATATATATATGTATATACATATTTATATATATATATATATATATATATATATATATATATATATATATATATATATATATATATATATATATATATATATATATATATATAAATAAAATTCATACTTGACTTTCAGTGAATTCTAGCTATATATATATATTTATTTTATTATATATATATATATACAGGGTTTCCCACACATTCATTTATTTGTGGCGGCCCGCCACGAAAGAATTACGTCCGCCACAAATAAAAAAAAATAAAAATTACAACAACAAAAAATTTTTTTTTTTTTTTTTTTGTCCTCTCCAGCTTCTCAGGCAAATCATATAGTTGATGTAGATGCCCATATCGGCTGTTCAGATTTACTTTACAAAAGAGAAGTGTAGGATACTTCTCTTGTTGCCTTATTTGTATTTGACTTTATTAAATGTATTTATATTAGAAACACAACATGTGTATATAACAAAGGGTGCAAAGTCTGCAGGCAGTAGGAAACACATGGTTACGTGTAGGGAGTAAAACTGATGGCAGTCTAAAGTTCAAGATTTTTGGAGCTCTTTGTTCAGTGGATCCGATGTTTGATGAAGCTCTGTGTCTATCTACCACCACTACTGTTTTCTGTTTATTTGTTACTGACTGTGGCAGGACACCTCTGCCTCTGTTTCACTTTATGTTGCTGGTAAATAATATGGTTGTAGTAGTAGGCTAAAGTTAAATTATTTAGTATGCACTAATTAAAGGGGCAGAGCTTTGAGACATTTTAGCTTTTATATTTTATAAGATATATTTTTTGTAAGAACCACAATTAATAAATATATTTCAGTGAATAACTTATTGTTCAAATCTGTATATAAATATGTACATAAAGTGTTGTAATTATATTGTAAAATGGATGGATGGATGGATGAATGGATGGATGGATGGACGTTTAAAACAAAACTGTTATTATTAATTAGTAAGTATACATTTTTTGAGCCTTTTTACAGAAAATCAAATCATTGTAGTAAATTATGCAAATTACTCGATGATGTCATGGTGACCACGCCCATAGCCATGCCCCCACCGCCACAGGTATCTTGGCAGTTTATGGGAAACACTGATATATATATATAAATAAAATAAATACTTGAATTTCAGTGTTCATTTATTTACACATATACACTCACATAAAAGTCTGATCTACAAAATGTGCAGGCAGCATACCCCTTCCCCTTCGAGCTGTCCTGGATGAACTGAAATTATTTTTTCCAATCGTTTTGGAACTTGCAAGCGTACTTCTTCTTACCCGTCGTCGCCATGTCTCTTCTTCGTTCTTCTGTTTCGTCTCTGTTATGTTTTTGGACATTACTACTTGCTGTAGTTTTGAAGCAATGCATGATGGGAATCCGGATGTTGTGTGTCAGTGTAATAACGTGCCGGCTGGAATAAACACACCCTGAGAAATAGCTCCGTGCCTGCCTACTTTATGGGTTATAGATAAACCTATGGATAACAGAGACATTTATAATAGTCTCCTTTTCAGGTGAGAGAGGACCCTAAAGGCAGTGCCTTTAAAGGCCTACTGAAATGATTTTTTTTTATTTAAACGGGAATAGCAGATCCATTCTATGTGTCATACTTGAGCATTTCGCGATATTGCCATATTTTTGCTGAAAGGATTTAGTAGAGAAAATCGACGATAAAGTTCACAACTTTTGCTCGCTGATAAAAAAAAGCCTTGCCTGTACCGGAAGTAGCGTGACGTCACAGGAGCTAGTATTCCTCACAATTCCCCGTTGTTTACAATGGAGCGAGAGAGATTCGGACCGAGAAAGTGATGATTACACCATTAATTTGAGCGAGGATGAAAGATTCGTAGATGAGGAACGTTACAGTGAATGACTTGAGAGGCAGCGATGGACGTATCTTTTTTCGCTCTGACCGTAACTTAGGTACAAGCTGGCTCATTGGATTCCACACTCTCCTTTTTCTATTGTAGATCACAGATTTGTATTTTAAACCACCTCGGATACTATATCCTCTTGAAAATGAGAGTCGAGAACGCGAAATGGACATTCAGTGCCTTTTATCTCCACGACAATACATCGGCGAAATGCTTTAGCTACGAGCTAACGTGATAGCATCTTGCTTTAACTGCATATAGAAACAAAAGAAATAAACCCCTGACGGGAAGTATAGATAGAAAATCAACAATATTATTAAACCGTGGACATGTAAATACACGGTTAATGCTTTCCAGGCTGGCGAAGGTTAACAATGCTGTGCTAACGACGCCATTGAAGCTAACTTAGCAACCAGACTGCACAGAGCTATGCTAAAAACATTAGCTCTCCACCTACGCCAGCCAGCCCTCATTTGCTCATCAACACCCGTGCTCACCTGCGTTCCAGCGATCTGCAGAAGGACGAAGGACTTCACCCGATGCGTTTGGCGGCCCGGAGACGTAGGAAGTCAAGGTCAAGTCGGCGGCTAGCGCGGCTAGCGCGGCTAGCGCGGCTAGCGCGGCTAGCGCTCCAACAAAGTCCTCCTGGTTGTGTTGCTGTAGTCCGCTGCTAATACACTGATCCCACCTACAACTGTCTTCTTTGCAGCCTTCATTGTTCATTAAAAAAATTGCAAAAGATGTCCAGAATACTGTGGAATTATGAAATGAAAACAGAGCTTTTTGTATAGGATTCTACGGGGTACCATAACTTCCGTTACTCGGACTTCGTCACGCGCATACGTCATCATACCGCGATGTTTCAGCCGGATATTTCCCGGGAATTTTAAAATGTCACTTTATAAGTTAACCCGGCCGTATTGGCATGTGTTGCAATGTTAAGATTTCATCATTGATATATAAACTATCAGACTGCGTGGTCGGTAGTAGTGGCTTTCAGTAGGCCTTTAAGGCACGCCCCCAGTATTGTTGTCCGGGTGGAAATCGGGAGAAATTCGGGAGAAATTCGGGAGAATGGTTGCCCCTGGAGATTTTCGGGAGGGGCACTGAAATTCGGGAGTCTCCCAGGAAAATCGGGAGGGTAGGCAAGTACAGTATGTCGTAGGGTGCTTGGCCTGGAGGAGGGCTTCAGCACGTAAACGGCGCATCTTGAAGAGACAGTCAGAGAGCAGCTTGAAGATGGTTTGTAAAACTAAATCTATGCAAAACGTGGACCACAGTACAAGCTTTTTATGTTATGCAGACCACAAGGTGTCTCAAATGAACAAGTATGGAAGTCTGGGATTGGTTTTGGAATCTGGTTTTGGAATATTACACGGCAGAAGAGTCACAAAAGTCATGAGGGTTCTTTCTGATTAGGGACAGACAACTTAAAACACACGCACGCGGATCTAAAACACACGTACAACGATCTGAATACACACTCGCATTGATATACAGACACACAAATTAGTACACACGCATGCAAATTGGATTACACAGATTGAGATACAAATTTGCAAATAATTTTGCAACAATAATACTTTCATAAACAAGAGTCTGAAATGACCCACGAATGTGCAGGTGTACCTAATGTTGTGACCGAGTTCATTTATTTAATGTTCATAAAGTTTATTTTTGACCGTGTCTGGAAAAAAAATAGCTGTGACGACTTCAAGATATATATTTAACAATGTACATTTTGAAAACACAAATTTTGATACTTTCAGAGAGGGTGGGGTGCAGTTTAATTTCCAATCTGGGAACGCCTCCACAACAGACAGCTTGCAGACGCTCAAAAAACGTCTTCTAAACGTGACTGTGGAGCAAAATGTACGCTAATTTTACACCAAAGCAAATCCAATACATATTATCTAGACCACAAGGAAGGGCTTTATATGTAGATTGCAGACATGTGAACACCCTTTGAGGAAAAAAAGAGGAAAACTGACAAAAAAAGAGGAACATTTCTCTAGGCACAGAGTGCTGCCACGCAAGCCCCAAAAGAAAAGTTTGAAAATCAAGACTACATTTCATGCAATTGAGTGCATTTCAACACTGTATTTTAAATACATTATATTACTTTAAAAAAAATAATTCACATAGAAAAATACAAATTTTTTAGGGTGTGCTGACCATATCTATGGTGGCGACTTTTATTGTATTTAGTATTTAGTACTTCCTTGTTCATTTACGGAATCCGGTCAACTTCCTTTTTTTTTTCACTTTATCGTATTGTGCATGCAAGTGACGTCAAGACCACATTGGGGAAACATTGGGGCCTGTGTGCATTCATGCTGGAGTCTGATAAAGATCACATTTTACTTGCAGTCTAAAACCGTCAGCTAAAAAAAATACGGTTTTGAAAATATGTACGCAACTTTGGCCTGCAGTGTAAACGTAGTCTTGGTGTGTCAGCATTGTCACGGTCAGTGTACAACACGAAAAGGGCCGATTCATCCATAAATTGGTGCTGTCTACCCCAAGCATGATTTCAGCATGTGAGTGATACTAAAACGATTATATTGATTTTTTTTTCTTTTCGCATAATCATTGTTTACACAACACATAAGAGGGCCGATTCATAAATTGGTGACGTCAACCCCTAGGGTAATATCAGCATGTTACGAAATAAAATTATATTTTTATTTTCACAATTTTTTTTTTTTTTTTTTTTTTGTTGATGTTTAAAAATTCTGATAATTTCCTGGACACAATGGTTGATGCTAAAAATTATTTTAATGAGAAAGCGGTAGATGGATGGATGGATGGAGTAAAAGTAGTTTTTGATTTTGGTTAGTTATTGTCAACTATTGACTTTTTTTTGCTCAACAATTGTATGTAACGTAATTTTCGGACCATAGGGCGCACGGGATTATAAGGCCCACCGCTGATGAGCATGCTTATTCAGGTATATTTTCATACAAAAGGTGCACCGGATTATAAGACACATTAAGGGGACATATTAATTTTTTTTTACATTGAAAACATCTCCTTGTGGTCTACATAACGTGTAATGGTGGGTCTTTGGTCAAAATGTTGCATAGATTATGTTTTACAGACCATCTTCAAGCTGCTTTCTGACCAAATCTTCAGGATGCATCATTTTGTGGGTGGTCTTATTTACACGGGTCCACTTCGACTGTGTCTACTCCCCGTCATCTTGTTGTACCGGTAGTTTTTAGCACTTCCATAGCGAGTCTACTGACAGATATAAGTTAGTATTGTACGCAAATTTATATTACAAATGGCAACAGCAGCGGATGAATACCCCACAACCAGTGTTGGGACTAACACGTTACTTTCGGCGGTAAATAGTAATCTAACGCGTTATTTTTTATATTCAGTAACTCAGTTACCGTTACTACATGATGCGTTACTGCGTTAGTTTACGTTATTTTTTATGTAGTATCGGCTAGAAAGTGAGAAGATCTGAGTGTGTTTTATTGGAGAGCTGCAGAAGAGGCGACGGAGAAGAGGCGCGCTCTGTGTGTGTATGTGTGTGTGTGTGGGGCGGGGGGCGTGTCTGTGTTTACATCATGGCGAAGCTGAATTTCTTAACATGGAGATATTCTCACTACTTTTCTTTTGTCGACCACAAAGAAAATAATATTTTAGTTAAAAAGAAGTTGTATCTTGGATCAAAGATCCCATCTACTGCCCAAAACAGCAATTCAAATCTGCTGAAACAGCTACAAAAGCAACATGCTTCGACAAAGCTAGTAAAGAGAGACACATTTCACCTCCCTAGCAACAGCGACTGGATTTTAACGAGGCACTGCTAGCCAGGACAACATTGATAGAGCCATTGCAGCGTGTGTGCTAGAAGACATGCAGGCTTTTTCTACAGTGGAGTCACCCGATTTCAGGCAGCTAATTAGCACGATACCGGGCGTCAAAAAGCACCTGGACAGTGAGTATATAAAAATGGAAAGCGAGCTAAAGAAGACACTCCAAACTCTGCCTCTGCTCATCCTTCAGCACTGAAGGTACACACACTCTGTCAATTCTCATATATACTCTTTCATTCTAGACTTCTAAAGTGTTTGATTATCACATCACTCTAAATGTATGGACTATAAAGTTCACAAACATAAAGAGGGATCCTAGTGGGCAATAACAGTACTGAAAAGGGCATTAAAGGGGGCCTTTAAAAAAAAAATATATATATAAGTAACTGGTTACTTTTCACAGTAACGCATTACTTTTTGGTGTAAGTAACTGAGTTAGTAACTGAGTTACTTTTGAAATAAAGTAACTAGTAACTGTAACTAGTTACTGGATTTCAGTAACTAACCCAAAACTGCCCACAACAAGACGAAAGAAAAAAAGAGCTTATTCACTATGGTTTTCGGGGCGGACTACAATGGCGGATGCGCGCAAATTTTTGGGATTTATACAGATTTCAAATCTCAAATACACATCAGCAGGAACCAATAGGTAAGAAATATATAATATCACGAAACAAAACGCCAGATAATATATCTCCTATAGGTGGCATTTTGGGGTCCTTATACATACACCATAATAAGACCCGTATGTTGAAGCACAGTATATCTGACTACGGTAGCCGCTCCGCGTTCCATCAAGTGGTGCAGCTTCGTAACTTACCAAAGTCGTACTAAAACATTTTGACAGATTTTTGAGCACCGTGTGTAATGGTCTATATTCTCAATGAAACATCAAAGTTTTGGTGTTGGTTTGTTTGCGGGCAATTGCTAGCATTATTTATTAACAGGCGTCGACTTGCAGTCCACACGCACTGGTCACACTTAACATCGTACCATGTACCAAATAAAATTGCTCTGAGGTCGGTGCGCGCAGCCAGACTTACTACGTACCACAGGTGGACCAGTTTATAAGGCGTACTGTGATTTTAGAGAAAATGAAAGGATTTTAAGTGCACTTAACAGTTTGAAAAACATTAATAAAAGAAAAAGAGGAACTAGTTCAAATATAGCGCTGATATTGTTAAACTGTCCATAGCATTCACTCTATTTAGAGTGAAAAATGTAAAGTTAATACTAGAAATGTCCGATATTATCGGCCGATAAATGCTTTAAAATGTAATATCGGAAATTATTGGTATCGGTTTCAAAAAGTAAAATGTATGACTTTTTAAAACGCCGCTGTACAGAGTGGTACACGGATGTAGGGAGAAGTACAGAGCACCAATAAACCTTATAGGCACTGTATTTGCGTGCCGGCCCAATCACATAATATCTACGGCTTTTCATACACACAAGTGAATGCTAGCATACTTGGTCAACAGCCATACAGGTCACACTGTGACCTGTATGGCGGACTAACTGCCAACTGCGCCACACGGACGGTGTGGCGCAGTTGGGAGAGTGGCCGTGCCAGCAACCTAAGGGTTCTTGGTTCAATCCCCACCTTCTACCAACCTCGTCACGTCCGTTGTGTCCTTGACCAAGACACTTCACCCTTGCTCCTGATGGGTCGTGGTTAGGGCCTTGCATGGCATCTCCTGCCATCAGTGTATGAATGTGTGTGTGAATATGTGTGTGAATGGGTGAATGTGGAAATAGTGTCAAAGCGCTTTGAGTACCTTGAAGGTAGAAAAGTGCTATACAAGTATAACCCATTTACCATTTACCATTACACTGAGGGTTGCCGTATAAACAACTTTAACACTGTTACAACTATGCGCCACACTGTGAACCCACACCAAACAAGAATGACAAACACATTTCGGGAGAACATCCACACTGTAACACAACATAAACACAACAGAACAAATACCCAGAACCCCCTGCAGCACTAACTCTTCCGGGACGCTACAATATACACCCCCCGCTACCCCCTACCTCCCCCCCACCTCAACCCCGCCCACCTCAACTTCCTCATGCTCTCCAAAATTCCAAGCTGCTGTTTTGAGGCATGTTAAAAAAAAGAATGCACTTTGTGACTTCAATAATAAATATGGCAGTGCCATGTTGGCATTTTTTTTCCATAACTTGAGTTGATTTATTTTGGAAAACCTTGTTACATTGTTTAATGCATCCAGCGGGGCATCACAACAAAATTAGGCATAATAATGTGTTGATTCCACGACTGTATATATCGGTATCGGTTGATATCGGAATCAGTAATCAAGAGTTGGACAATATCGGAATATCGGATATCGGCAAATAAGCCATTATCGGACATCTCTAGTTAATACATGTGATCAGTACTGGTATTGGTATCAGTCAATCTCACACATAGATGATTGGTACCGAAATTGGCAGCAATTATACCTAATTGGTGCCGTATCAATTCAAATCTAAGGGGTACCCCATCTCTAGACGCCATGCAATGCACTGAAAACAAACTTTTAAAATTTCCAACTTTTGCCGCAACATTGTGAAAAAGCTGCTACAAAATCAGACATTTTAAGCTGCAAAAAATCAGCTGGGGAAAATCGTGTATTGCTGGACATGCATTTTGTGCTTGTGTAGCGAAATTATGTAAATGCAATATAATGACATCTGTGTGAAGTATTTCAAACATATTACACAATACCTTCATTGTTCTTAGCAATTGCTACACACGTCTCATTATTTATTCTTCAGTCTATGGCTGGGTTCTTATTTAGAATACATTTTATCACAAGAAAGGATAAAATCAACTTACCTGGCCTGGTTTAATGTCCAAGTAATGAAGCACCTCTTTCAGCATGACAGGCACATGAGGAAGTTTTTCAGTGGAAACTGATACCCGTTCATGTGATTAGCACGAAGCACCAGGGCCAGAGAAGACACACAGGGCCGTCTGAGAGTAGAAATTTGAATTCCATAATTTCCGCACAGCCAAAGTTTGTTTCTGGAACAGTCGGCTGGAGCGAGCAGAAATATGGAAAATCATCAGGCTTAATTTGACCTGTGGAGAAGAAAAGAGTACTGTTTGGTCGCTGTTTATGCAATAGTTTATTCATGGCAAGTTTGAGGTTTCTACTGGACTAGATAGCCATATGGAGATAGCCATCCCTGCTGCTGGACTCTCTTAGCCCTACTATAAAATAATCTTCAGGGCACGAATTGGCCTCATCAGCCATATCTGTAACCATCCTGAAGTGAAGTGAAGTGAATTATATTTATATAGCGCTTTTCTCTAGTGACTCAAAGCACTTTACATATCTAAGTTACATTTAAACCAGTGTGGGTGGCACTGGGAGAAGGTGGGTAAAGTGTCTTGCCCAAGAACACAACAGCGGTGACTAGAATGGCGGAAGCGGGGATCGAACCTGCAACCCTCGAGTTGCTGGTCACCTTCCCGCAGGAAGGAAGAACAGCACATTATGAACGCTACATTCATTTATATCATCATTATAATTACTTCTAATCTATTAATTACAACTTGCAAATACATTGTTTTGGCTCGTCAGAGACACTTCTCCCAGCGGGCACTGTCACATAACTCTATTTCACCAATGCAATGTGAGCACTCGTGATGTTTGACTCCATTTCACCAATCAAAGGGAGCCTGGCAGTCACATGACCGCTACACGCTGTACAAAGTGACATGACGTCAGACGAGGCGATGTCAATGTTTACTTTAAAAACTTCAAGGGGTACAACTATATCAGGCACTGTCATCTGTGTCAGTAGAAATGTTCACATTTCAGCCTACACAAAGTCCACGTCCAAGTACAAAAAACATGTGGTAAATTGTAGATGGGTTTTTTTATGTTTTAGCTGCGCATATGCATTGTTATTAGAGATGTCCGATAATATCGGCCTGCCGATATTATCGGCCGATAAATGCTTTAAAATGTAATATCGGAAATTATCTGTATCTGTTTTTTTTTTTAATCGGTATCGTTTTTTATTTTTTCTATTAAATCAACATAAAAACACAAGTTACACTTACTATTAGTGCACCAACCCAAAAAACCTCCCTCCCCCATTTACACTTATTCACACAAAATGGTTGTTTCTTTCTGTTATTAATATTCTGGTTCCTACATTATATATCAATATAGATCAATACAGTCTGCAAGGGATACAGTCCGTAAGCACACATGATTGTGCGTGCTGCTGGTCCACTAATAGTATTAACCTTTAACAGTTAATTTTACTAATTTTCATTAATTACTAGTTTCTATGTAACTGTTTTTATATTGTTTTACTTTATTTTCTATTCAAGAAAATGTTTTTAATTTATTTATCTTATTTTATTAATTTTTAAAAAAAGGACCTTATCTTCACCATACCTGGTTGTCCAAATTAGGCATAATAAAGTGTTAATTCCACGACTGTATATATCGGTATCGGTTTATATCGGTATCGGTAATTAAGAGTTGGACAATATCGGAATATCGGCAAAAAAGCCATTATCGGACATCCCTAATTGTTATAATGTAATACATGAATGCCAAAGGTGCATTTTTTTTCCGTACATACTGTAATAGGGTCTCTGTGCACACACACACACACACACACACACACACACACACACACATGCACACATTACCTCCCTGCTTGGCACTCAGCATCAAGGGTTGGAATTGGGGGTTAAAATCACCAAAAATGATTCCCGGGCGCGGCCAACACTGCTGCCCACGACTCCCCTCACCTCCCAGGGGGTGATCAAGGGTGATGGGTCAAATGCAGAGAATAATTTCACCACACCTAGTGTGTGTGTGACAATCATTGGTACTTTAACTTTAACTTAACTTAACACACACATACACACACACCAACACCAACTAAGATTGTATTGTAAGGACCATTAAAAAATAGCTACTAAATACATCAGAAGTTACTCAGTACTTGAGTAGTTTATTCACTAAATTTTTACTCTTCCTCAAGTAATTATTTGGATGACTACTTTTTACTTTTACTTCAGTTGCATTACTTTAAAGCAGTGTTTCTCAATTATTTTCTGCTACGCCCCCCCTCGAAAGACCGTCATTTCACTCCTACCCGCCCTCTTTTGCAACTATAAATAGTATAATTAGTCTATATAACTGTTATAGGCATATCTCTGCGTAACATTTTATTTTATCCATCCATCTTGTCCCTTTTCGGGGTTCGCTGGAGCCTATCTCAGCTGCATTCGGGCGGTAGGCGGGGTACACCCTGGACAAGTCGCCACCTCATCGCAGACATGCATTTCAATTAACATTAAATAAAAAAGAAAGAAATGTAGATAACTTAGCATAAACAAAATGTTATTAACATTTAAAATGCAATAATTTGCATTAAATAATAACAAAAAGGTGTCCTTTAAACCAGTGGTCCCCAACCACCGGGCAGCGGCCCGGTACCGGTCCGTGGATCGATTGGTACCGGGCAGCACAAGAAATTAAAAAAAAAAAAAGATTTTTCTTTTTTTTTTTTTTTTATTAAATCAACATAAAAAACACAAGATACGCTTAGAATTAGTGCACCAACCCAAAAAACCTCCCTCCCCTATTTACACTCATTCACACTCATTCGCACAAAAGGGTTGTTTCTTTCTGTTATTAATATTTCTGGTTCCTACATTATATATCAATATAGATCAATACAGTCTGCAGGGATACAGTCCGTAAGCACGCATGATTGTATTTTTTTTATGACAAAAAATAAATAAATAAAATAAAACAACTAAAATAAATTCTCTTTATTTGTATCCCTGCAGTCCGTGGGACAAATTTTCAAGCGTTGACCGGTCCGCAGTTACAAAAAGGTTGGGGCCCACTGCTTTAAACTATAACATTTGTATGGCCTACTTAAACCATTTCAAACTGAAAAATATAATAAATAAATTCAATAAATACAAATCGATCAGCAACATTAACTCAATAGGAGCACTATATACAAAACGAAAATGAATAGAGCAATTTGTGTGGATTTTCTTTGTTTTATCAAAATGAGGAATCAGAATCAAAAGTCAGGATTAATGGCTAAATTGTGCACGTTTCTTAATGCACCTTTTTTTCTAAACGGGGTTTGAAGCATGATACTGAAAAAGCATATTCCCCAGGGTCACATGCAAAATCAAGCTACCAGTGTACTCCACGCTAACCTGAGTAGTTTGGTATTTTGTACCGAATTGTAACGTAAAAACTGAGATTCATATCGAACTGTAAATTATGGCTAACAGCTACACCCTGGACAAATACAAAGACAATAACGACAGATGATAATCACAGTGCTAACTGATCTTTACATGACAGGCTGACATTTCTTTGCTTTGATCCTTCTGGCTGGGGTAACATTTCTAACTTGTGAGACCGCCACAGTTTTACCTTTGAAGGTTGACGCCTAGCAGCAGCATGTGCAAGATGTGAAGTCAATGCCAGCCACCAAGCAGAGCAGGGTTGGCATATTCCAGACACAAACATTTACTAATTAGCTGAGGCCAATATACACAAAAATACACAAATACAAAATGACATTTTTTATATTTTGCGTTGGGTATTCAATAATTTTGGTATTTTACGTGACGCAATACTGTATTGCCAACTATGCTGGAGCCTATCACAGCTGCACTCGGGCGGAAGGCGGGGTAGACCCTGGACAAGTCGCCACCTCATCGCAAAGCCAACACAAATAGACGGACAACATTCACACTCATATTCACACACTAGGGCCAATTTAGTTTGCCAATCAACCTATCCCCAGGTGCTGAGAGGGACAAGCAGTAGAAAATGGATTGATGGATGGAGCCAATCAGGGCTCTATGCAGCCGATTCCGATCATCCATGGCTGAAATCCGCCGATACCAATACAGATACAATCATGTGTATTAACTGTAATTTTTTCGATGTATTTATGGTGAGTGATTTTGGCCTTTCAACAGTATCAACACAATATTTAAACAAGTTTGTTATTCTCTTTTTCTGTGAGTAATAGGTTCAGCCTCATCCTTTTGTGATAACGCATTATTCTTAAAATACAAATAATTGCAGTTTATTTTCTGTAATGGATGTGATTGTTATTGGCTTAAAGGAGCAGCTCCACACTGTGTATGGAGACAAACAATAAGCTGCTGACTGTTTGACAGCCGCGGGGCTAAAAATAAAAACAATGCCAAACAGAAGGTATCGGCATTTGGGATCGGCAATAAAATCACATACTTTTTCACGAAAATCGTCTAAAACTGTTGCTAAAAAAAAAAAAGTTATTTAGGTGTTTCCTGGAAAAATACATTAATTAGAAATAAGGCTGGGTCGATAAAATTATATCAATATATCACAACAGACACATAATCGATATCAATAAAAAACATTTGTTCGAGATATACCATTTTTTGGGGGTCAGATACAACCAGAAAGGATGAAGCAAGAATGGTTGCATGAACAAAGGCACTCTCGGTCTTAGCAAAACAGGAAGGGGTCAGTGGCAAAGGGAGGGATCAGCAGCTAATCGTGTAACAGAATCAACTATCATGTTGCTGTCTCACTGTTGATTCTCTGCACGGAGTGGGAAAAGAAACTAAAAATGGGTGCTGCAGAGAGCTAAGAAATTGTGAATAAAACAGGAATAGTATGATCAGCAGTTTTTGGGATTTTTTCAAACAGACCATAGTCCTTTGCACTTATTTTTTCTTTTCAACCCTCGTCCGTTCCCTATTTGGATGAACGGAAAACAACAGGTAGAAACTAAGGTGCAGGACTGTATAAATAAATAACAAAATATAACAAATGTGGTACTTTCAAACTAAAATTTGGTCCAATAATATTTAACTAATATAACTACTGCTTAATATAAAAATAACTAATGCATAATATAAATTCATCTCAGCATCGCAGCCCTTTGAGACATTTGAGATTAAGGGCTTTATAAAAAATATTTTATTAATAGATTGATCACCATACATAAATAAGAATAGCAGGACAAATTCAATGTTACAAAGACCACATAACTTCCTGGCAGTAAACCTGTGTGGTTTTGGGAATTTGTTTACATTGATTTGTTGATTTTTTTCCATGGTTGTGTTGACATTTCATTCCCTTCCTGCCCTAAAATCCGCTACACCTCCCTGATACCGAAGTACATGTCAAACTACTTCCTAAACGTAAATGACCGCCATAACCACAACACCAGGGGGAGCTCCACTAACCACGTTAAACCCAGATTCCGATCTAACAAAGGTCTTAACTCATTCTCTTTCTATGCCACATCAATGTGGAATGCGCTCCCAACAGGTATAAAAGAAAGGGCATCTCTATCCTCCTTCAAAACCGCAATAAAAGTACACCTCCAGGCAACTTCAACCCTAAACTATCACCCTCCCCGGATTGTTAATAATCAAATGTTTTTCTTATGCTTTCTGATATCTCTCTCTCTATGTCCACTAATTGCTCTACATATCCTACCAAGTCAGACCTACGCTGTTTCAATGTCCATTTCTCTGATGATGCAATTGTTGATGCTGATTGTTGATGACAGAAGTGTTGATACCAACCAAACCTAACCCCCGCCCCCTCTCCATATCCCACACCCCGGATTGTAAATAATGTAGATAATTCAATGTATATACTCTGATGATTATCTTGTGCGATGACTGTATTATGATGTTAGTATATATTTGATAGTATATATCTGTATCATGAATCAATTTAAGTGGACCCCAACTTAAACAAGTTGAAAAACTTATTCGGGTGTTACCATTTAGTGGTCAATTGTACGGAATATGTACTTCACTGTGCAATCTACTAATAAAAGTTGCAATCAATCAATCAATGATAGCTGAATAGATTATCATCAGAGGAACGTTATAGTCGAAATAAAAATGTTAACATTTGATATGTTCTTCTCCTGGTCCATATTTTCCACAGGTCATAAAAATATCAATATTTATCGACATCGACCAATATAAAAAAAAAAGTATGTACTGTAGTGATGCACTTTTCAGCCACATCGCCCAACTCTAATTGGAAATCTGCGTGTTTCTGGTGCAGGATTCCAGTTCAACAAATACATATAGGGCAGGTGCAGGGAATGATGAACAATTTAGGTCCATCCATTTTCCTACCGCTTGTCCCTTTCAATGTCTTTAAATGAATGCACTGACTTTCAAACGGAATGCATCTTGTCAGACTGCATGTATGTTAACACTAAAAGGGCCATGTTAGCAGGTATGTTCTGCAATCCATATTAGAATGAGTGTGATTTGCAGGAGTACAACTTAGTAGCCCTACGTGCACCACAGTGGCCGGCAACATCCCAATTTAGCTTCAACATAGCATGCTAACGTTTGATGTTTGCTGTGCCTCCACAGTGGGTGATATAGCACATTCGACAGTACAACAACCAATACACCCGTGGGTATAGAATAATATATGAGACTTACTACTACCTAACGGGAACGAAGTGTCAATTCGGCGTGGCAACACGCTCAGGAGGTCAAGCTATGTACCGTGAGAGTCGAACTCGTGATTCCGCCCACCAGGAAGCGTGAGTGCTGACGTCACGTAGCCCCGCCCAATGACTAGAGACTCACACCCAATCTGCAGCGGTGGAGGAAGAAGGCTTGTTTTTGAAAATATTGGCGGTGGTGTCTTTTCAACGTTGGCTTCCCGTAAGACTTTGATTACTTGTTCTTTGTTTTGGCAATGCAAGCTTCGTGGTTTCTCTTGTCCTCTTGAAAGAAAGTGTGCCCGTGTTAATAAAAGGTAAGTCCTGGTCTTTCACGGCGAAAAGTGACCATATTGTCGGTAGCGTCTACGTCGTTGCTAGCTAGTGTTAGCTTACCGTCCAAGTTCAAAACGATCATATTTAGTTTGTAAACAGACGATGCGCTTTAGTAAGCATCAGTGAGCATGTTGTTGTTTTTGTTGCTATATTCAGTACTTCATTTTAAAGCCTCTAGTTTCAGTTGATTGATTTGACCACTCTGATGGAGTTTGTATGGTGGCTGACGGGGGCTAACACACATCTAATGACCAAAGACACGAACGCCTTCAAGCAAATACAATGCTGCAAATTAGAAATGTAACAAGCTTATGCACGGCGCCATCACAAAGAAAGGGAAGACTCCGAATTAAAAATAATACACTGTAGCATCTTTAAAAAAATATGCACACAATGCTGCATATGCTTGATTGATTGAGACTTTTGTTAGTAGGTTGCACAGTGAAGTACATATTCCGTACAATTGACCACTAAATGGTAACACCCGAATACGTTTTTCAACTTGTTTAAGTCGGGGTCCACTTAAATTGATTCATGATACAGATATATACTATCAGATATATACTATCATCATAATACAGTCATCACACAAGATAATCACATTGAATTATTTACAACCCGGGGTGTGGAGGGGGGGGGTTAGGGTTGGTTGTTATCATCAGTCATCAACAATTGAGAACAGAAAAATGGATATTGGAACAGTGTAGGTCTGACTTGGTAGGATATGTACAGCAAGTAGTGGACATAGAGAGAGAGAGATCAGAAGGCATAAGAAAAAGTATCTGCATTTGATTGTTTACATTTGATTATTAACAATCCGGGGAGGGTGTTAGTTTAGGGTTGTAGCTGCCTGGAGGTGTACTTTTATTGCGGTTTTGAAGGAGGATAGAGATGCCCTTTCTTTTATACCTGTTGGGAGCGCATTCCACATTGATGTGGCATAGAAAGAGTATGAGTTAAGACCTTTGTTAGATCGGAATCTGGGTTTAACGTGGTTAGGGGAGCTCCCCCTGGTGTTGTGGTTATGGCGGTCATTTACGTTAAGGAAGTAGTTTGACATGTACTTCGGTATCAGGGAGGTGTAGCGGATTTTATAGACTAGGCTCAGTGCAAGTTGTTTTACTCTGTCCTCCACCCTGAGCCAGCCCACTTTGCTCAGTGTAAAGGATTGCAGCTAGTGTGGCTGTAAGATAGTACGTTGTGTAAACCTCGCATCCAGACAGCTTAAAAGCTGTGCTGAACCATTCATATACACTGCTCAAAAAAATTAAAGGAACAGTTTTTTATCAGGGTATGGCATGAATTCAATTGCACTTTTCTGATAAGGTTTTGGTCAGGTACGTGGCAGAGGGTTGTTAATCAGTTTCAGCTGCATTGGTGTTGATGGAATTAACAACAGGTGCACTAGAGGGGCAACAACGAGATGACCCCCAAAACAGGACTGGTTTTGCAGGTGGAGGCCATTTCAAGTTCCTCCCTCTTGATCTTTTTTAACTGTTTTTCCACAAGTGTTGGCTTTAGCTAGAGTCATTATCACGACTGGGAGCATGAGGTGATTTCTTAACCCTCCTGAAGTTGCACAGATTGTCCTACTCCTCCAGGATGGCACATCCATGCGTGCTGTTGCAAAAAGATTTGATGTGTCTCCCAGTACAATCTCCAGAGCATGGAGGAGATTCCAGGAGAAAGGCAGTTACTCTAGGAGAGCTGGACAGGGCCGTAGACGGTCCTCATCCCAGCAGCAGGACCAATATCTGCTGCTTTGTGCAAGGAGGAACAGGTTGAGCACTGGCCGAGCCCTACAGAATGACCTCCAGCAGGCTACTGGTGTGAATGTCTCTGCCCAAACAGTCAGAAACAGACTTCACGAGGGTGGCCTCAGGGCACGACGTCCTGTAGTGTGCCCTGAGCTCACTGCTCAGAACCGTGGAGCTCCATTGGCATTTGCCATAGAACACCAGAATTGGCAAGTCCGCCGCTGGAGCCCTATGCTTTTCACAGATGAGAGCAGGTTTACCCTGAGCACCTGTGATAGACGTGAAAGGGTCTGGAGAAGCCAATGAGAGCGCTATGCTGCCTGCAACATCATTCAGCATGACCCGTTCGGTGGTGGGTCAGTGATGGTCTGGGGAGGCATTTCCATGGAGGGACCAACAGACCTCTACAGGCTAGAGAACGGCAGTCTGACTGCCATTAGGTATCTGGATGAAATCCTTGCACCCATGGTCAGACCCTACGCTGGTGCAGTAGGTTCTGGGTTCCTCCTGGTCCACGACAATGCCCGGCCTCATGTGGCAAAAGTGTGCAGACAGTATCTGGAGGATGAAGGAATTGACACAATTGAATGGCCCTCACGATCACCTGATCTAAATTCGATAGAACACTTCTGGGACATAATGTTTCGCTCCATCAGACGCCGCCAGGTTGCTCCTCAGACTTTACAGGAGCTCACTGATGCCCTTAGACAGATCTGGTAGGACATCCCACAAGACACCATCCGTGGTCTCATTAGGAGCATGCTGCGACGTTGTCAAGCATGCATACAAGCACGTGGGGGCCACACAAGATATTGAAAATAATTTTGAGTTGCAGAAATGGAATTTAGGCAAAATGGACGTGCGTGCCACATCATTTTTTCACTTTGATTTTTGGGGTGTCTATAGACTGAGCCCTCTGTAGGCTGAAAACTTTTATTTCCATCAAAAAATGTGGTATCCTTTTGTTCCTGAGACATTAAACTGTCCATATCAGTATAGATATCCCACTCTTTTTTTTTCCACCATTGAAATCGGATGTGTTTTTAAAGTGTTCCTTTAATTTTTTTGAGCAGTGTATATATATATATATCCATCCATTTTCTACCGCTTGTCCCGTTCGGGGTCGCGGTGGTTGCTGAAGCATATCTCAGCTGTACATGGGCGGAAGGCGGAGTACACCCTGGATATATATATATATGTATATATATATATATATGCAGTCGTGGTCAAAAGTTTACATACACTTGTAAAGAACATAATGTCATGGCTGTCTTGAGTTTCCAATAATTTCTACCAGTCTTATTTTTTTGTGATAGAGTGATAGGAGCACATACCGTATTTTTCGGAGTATAAGTCGCACCGGAGTATAAGTCACACCTGCCGAAAATGCATAATAAAGAAGGAAAAAAACATATATAAGTCACACTGGAGTATAAGTCTCATTTTTGGGGGAAATGTATTTGATAAAACCCAACACCAAGAATAGACATTTGAAAGGCAATTTAAAATAAATAAAGAATAGTGAGCAACAGGCTGAATAAGTGTACGTTATATGACGCATAAATAACCAACTGAGAACGTGCCTGGTATGTTAACGTAACATATTATTGTGAGAGTCATTCAAATAACTATAACATATAGAACATGCTATACGTTTACCAAACAATCTGTCACTCCTAGTTGCTAAATCCGATGAAATCTTATACGTCTAGTCTCTTACGTGAATGAGCTAAATAATATTATTTTATATTTTACAGTAATGTGTTAATAATTTCACACATAAGTCGCTCCTGAGTATAAGTCGCACCCCCGGCCAAACTATGAAAAAAACTGCGACTTATAGTCCGAAAAATACGGTACTTGTTGGTCACAAAAAACATTCATGAAGTTTTTTTAATTTATGTTTTTATTATAGGTCTACTGAAAATGTGACCCAATCTGCTGGGTCAAAAGTATACATACAGCAATGTTAATATTTGGTTCCATGTCCCTTGGCAAGTTTCACTGCAATAAGGCGCTTTTGGTAGCCATCCATAAGCTTCTGGATGAGTTTTTGACCACTCCTTTTGACAAAATTGGTGCAGTTCAGCTAAATGTGTTGGTTTTCTGACAATAACTTATTTCTTCAGCATTGTCCACACGTTTGAGTCAGGACTTTGGGAAGGCCATTCTAAAACCTTAACTCTTGCCTGATTTAGCCATTCCTTTACCACTTTTGACGTGTGTTAGGGGTCATTGTCCTGTTGGAACACCCAACTGCGCCCAAGACCCAACCTGTGGGCTGATGATTTTAGGTTGTCCTGAAGAATTTGGAGGTAATCCTCCTTTTTCATTGTCCCATTTACTCTCTGTAAAGCACCAGTTCCATTGGCAACAAAACAGGCCCAGAGCATAATACTACCACCACCATGCTTGACGGTAGGAGTGGTGTTCCTGGGAAATAAAGGCCTCACCTTTTCTCCTCCAAACATATTGCTGGGTATTGTGGCCAAACAGCTAAATTTTTGTTTCACTGACCACAGAACTTTCCACCAGGAGGTCTTATCTTTGTCCATGTGATGTCAGATGATTAGTCGGTGTTACTCTGGTTGTCTGGAATTTTAGTTGCAAATCTTGCTTTATTGATTGCTTGCACACAGCCAATCCAACACAAAACAAACTAGTCCCCGCTCGCACTCACAATACTGCTCCCTCTCTTCTCTCGCCCACACACTCACTGACGTCACTCACCTCACATGCTGTAACCTAGCGTATGTGTGTGGAACACACATACGCTACTCTCATAACATTTTCTTTCCAAATCATTAATTAAGCAACTAATTTGAAACTGGTGTGGGTGGCTCTATATATACTAGCCCACTGCAGCCACATGCAGAAATCAACAAGGAATGGAAAATTATTAAATCTGTGACCAAAATAATACCTGCTCTGTCTAAACGATACCGTTTGATCAGCTGCTCGTCATCAAACAAAGATGAACGTTCGCGCACGTCCCTCTCGCCTCAGTGCCATCCCCTGCTGGCAACTCCTAACCACTTAAGACACCTCTGAAGGTCTCTTAAATATCGTGGAGAGTAGGAGTGATTCTTAGACTTAATAACGTTGATAAAAAGCTTTTATTCTTAAGTTTGAGAGTAGGACTAAATTTCGCAAATTTTCAGGACTTAAGTGTAAAATGGCACTCTAAGAAGCTTGATAAGTACGGCCCCAGTTTTGTAGCTTCTGTAACGAGCTAAACTGTTTTCAGATGTGTGAACATGATTGCACAAGGGTTTTCTAATCATCAATTAGCCTTCTGAGCCAATGAGCAAACACATTGTACCATTAGAACACTGGAGTGGTAGTTGCTGGAAATGGGCCTCTATACACCTATGTAGATATTGCACCAAAAACCAGACATTTGCAGCTAAAATAGTCATTTACCACATTAGCAATGTATAGAGTGTATTTCTTTAAAGTTAAGACTAGTTTAGAGTTATCTTCATTGAAAAGTACAGTGCTTTTCCTTCAAAAATAAGGACATTTCAATGTGACCCCAAACTTTTGAACGGTAGTGTATGTATATGTTTTGGTCGGAAGAAAACAGAAATTATGAAGCAAGATTTGTTGCATGAAGTCACTCGAGCTCTGGGAACCCAGGAAACAGGAAGTGTCACTGAGCAACGGGAGGGACATGCTAACAGCTAATCACGTAACAGTATCAACTACAAAGATTGGTTGTCTTGCTGTGGCATAGTGGATTCTCTGCATGGAGTGTAAAGAGAAACTGTGAAGTCTGCATAGAGTCGTCGTCAAAAGTTTACATACACTTGTAAAGAACATAATGTCATGGCTGTCTTGAGTTTCCAATAATTTCTACAACTCTTATTTTTTTGTGATAGAGTGATTGGAGCATATACTTGTTGGTCACAAAAACATTCATGAAGTTTGGTTCTTTTATGAAATTATTATGGGTCTACTGAAAATGTGACCAAATCTGCTGGGTCAAAAGTATACATACAGCAATGTTAATATTTGGTTACATGTCCCTTGGCAAGTTTCACTGCAATAAGGCGCTTTTGGTAGCCATCCACAAGCTTCTGGATGAGTTTTGGACCACTCCTGTTGACAAAATTGGTGCAGTTCAGCTAAATTTGTTGGTTTTCTGACATGGATTTGTTTCTTCAGCATTGGCCTCACGTTTTAGTCAGGACTTTGGGAAGGCCATTCTAAAATCTTAATTCTAGCTTGATTTAGCAATTCCTTTACCACTTTTGACATGTGTTTGGGGTCATTGTCCTGTTGGAACACCCAACTGCGCCCAAGACCCAACCTCCGGGCTGATGATTTTAGGTTGTCCTGAAGAATTTGGAGGTACCGGTAATCCTCCTTTTTCATTGTCCCACTTACTCTCTGTAAAGCACCAGTTCCATTGGCAGCAAAACAGGCCCATAGCATTATACTACCACCACCATGCTTGATGGTAGGAATGGCGTTCCTGGGATTAAAGGCCTCACCTTTTCTCCTCCAAACATATTGCTGGGTATTGTGGCCAAACAGCTAAATTTTTGTTTCATCTGACCACAGAACTTTCCTCCAGAAGGTCTTATCTTTGTCCATGTGATGTCGGTTGAAACAAAAATTTAGCTGTTCGGCCAAGATACCCAGCAATATGTTTGGAGGAAAAAAGATGGGGCATTTAATCCCAGGAACACCATTCCTACCGTCAAGCATGGTGATTATTAGTATTATGCTATGGGCCTGTTTTGCTGCCAATGGAACTGGTGCTTTAAATGGGACAATAAAAAAGGAGGATTACGTGTGGACAATGCTGAAGAAACAAGTCCATGTCAGAAAACCAACAAATTTAGCTGAACTGCACCAATTTTGTCAAGAGGAATGGTCCAAAATTCAACCAGAAGCTTGTGGATGGCTACCAAAAGCGCCCTATTCCAGTGAAACTTGCCAAGGGACATGTGACCAAATATTAACATTGCTGTATGTATACTTTTGACCCAGCAAATTTGGTCACATTTTCAGTAGACCCATAATAAATTAATAAAAGAACCAAACTTCATGAACATTTTTTTGTGACAAACAAGAATGTGCTCCAATCACTCTATCACAAAAAAATAAGAATTGTAGAAATTATTGGAATCTCAAGACAGCCATGACATTATGTTCTTTACAAGTGTATGTAAACTTTTGACCACGACTGTATATCACCTCAAAAACAGAAATTTTACACGACATGCGCACAAACACATATTAACAGACACGCATAGGACAGCAGTCAATAAAGGTGGCGTGTTGCGTGCAGGATTTCACAGAGCACCATTGCTTCCCTTCTGTTTACTAGGTATCTTCTAACAGACATTTCCCCACCATGTTTGATCGAAGTAATTATGGTAACAGCTGATCATCGCAATCAAACTGTAATTAACAACACTATAATTGCCCAGCCCTACCGCCAACTTAAGTTTATCAGTCTGGTAAAGCTAGAAAGAGATTGGAACATTCAAAGTTATTGGGATACCCTCAGGGTTTCCCCTTAATTAACTGGACAAATGCTGATAAAAATCTACAAATCAATTTTTCAAAATAGCACTATTAACAAAACGCATTTTATTTTTACACTTTTTTTTCCAAATTCCATTGTATGTTATACTCTTCTGAAACCACCAGATTGTCAAGATACCTGTGGTGGTGCACCACAGGTATCTTGACAATTCAGGGGAAACGCTGATCTGTCAATGTACCGTCCATAAACCTGTGGCATTTTTTTAAACATCACATCATCATCATCACAAAAAGATATTTTCTTTTTTGAGAAAAGAGTTTGGTTGCATTTTGTTAATAGTGCTATTTTGAAAAATTGATTTGTAGTTTTTATCAGCATTTGTCCAGTACTTACTTTTAAATGGACAAAAGCTGAATCCAGTTATTATTGTAACAGCTTAATGAGCAGCACTGTTACAGTATATAGTAGTATAAATCTTTCTGAATGAAGTAATCATCATTATTGTTCATACATGCATAAAAATATCTCTTTAGAGCCAATGGCTAAATTAGAGCCAATGAATCTTCATAATCCGATTTGTCGACTAATCTTTAAGATAGTTGATGACTATCAAAATAGTCGTTAGTTGCAGCACTACTAACTAGCAAAAAAAAAACTTTGTCAGCAGACCAGACAATAGCTGTTTCAACCCTCTGTGCATCTGCTCAGCACAGACGTCATCACCTGTACATAGTAACTAGTTTAGCCTCTAACAAAACAACGAGCCAGTCACCATGGATTTCATTTAAACAATTACAGATACAAAAGGCATAATAAATATATCCACGTTTCATTTGCTCGGTGCTTTTAGGGGACGCGCTGTAAAGAAATTTAACAATATATGATGAACAATAATATGATGAAAAATACTTTGATTGGTGGTTCCAATTGTGTTATGCTAAAATGGCTTCTGTGAAAATGTTTAATTTCAGAACATAAATGAAAGCATATGTTAGTTATAACCAATACCATATATCATCATTCCATAATCAAATGAGTTTAATGCTACAATTTAAGAGAAGGATCAAAACAGGTTTTTTTTAAATGGTTTATTGTGGACCCAACAAAGTTTCCAGGGACCCACTGGGGACTCAATACATTGAAAACCTAAAAACACCACTAAAGACATAATGCTTAATGTTGTTCAGATTTTTATTTTTTTTAAGTTAACACCTCTAAAGGCCTTAGTGGCCACATGCGTGGACAGCACCTTTTAGCTCTTATTTCCAAAATTGTGTACACTACTGAATTGGGGTCTTATCCTGACATATGGACACTTATACTGCTATCTGGTGGTTTCAGAAGAGTATAACATACAATGGAATTTGGAAAAAAAAAAGTGTAAAAATAAAATGTTGCATGTCACTACACATGAAGTACACTTTTGTATACTTATGGACTAAGTACATCATATAAAAAGATGATTTTTAGTTTTTATTCTAATTCGGGTCCAAAAAGCCCAAATAGCAAAGAGAAATTAAAAAAAAAGCATGTAAACAAACAGCTTGGGCCTTAAGGCATCAATCTCAATGGTTTATTACATAATGGCTACATTTTCTTCCAATAAAAATGGAAGTATTTGTAATAACTTTTACGATATATAACACGTTAGTACAGAATACCTCAAAGTGTATTGCATATTTTGCTAACTTTATTTATTTATATAACACTTTTCATGCACAGGCAAATGGCAAACACAAAGTGCTGTACAAAACTGAACCTTCAATTTATTACACAATAGGTTAAAAAATACATAATATCGTGTTACCAGTCATTTTTCAGTTGCATTTCAGGTGTTTTTTTGTTTTGGATAATTTCTGTCTTTCGAGCATCTGAGAAATGCTGCAGGTTTTCCCTCCGTCAGCCACTAAAGAACAGAGATTTAAACAAACAGTCTTAAATTGTTAGCACAGCACTGTCTCGTCTTTAAAATGCATAACCTCTGTCGTTTCTTGCTCTCTGCCCTTTCCTTTCCTAAATAATTAGCAGCTAACAAATAAAAACGTGTTTCATCATTTTGCTAATATTTGCTTTTGTGTTTAGTCACCAGCGAAAAACGCAATGGCAAGCGATGTGTGCAGCCACGTGAAGGTGGTCGTTCGGGTGAGGCCAAACAACGACAGCGAGAGGTGTGAAAAATTTCGGAATGTTGTCCAAGTTGTCGATGACCACATGATCATATTTGATCCAAAAGAAGAGGACATATCATGTTTTGGGTCACAAAGAGTTCGGAGCAGAAACCTCAACAAAAGGGCGAACAAAGACCTTAAGTTTGTTTTTGATCGTGTCTTTGGCGAGACTTCTACTCAAGATGATATATTTGAGAATACCACTAAAGGAGTGCTGGATGGTGTCATGAACGGATTCAACTGTACAGGTAATATTGTTATTAATACACATTTTTTAAACCAATAAACCAATTTTATTATCAGTTATAATGTCCAAACAACTTTGAACAGTTGTATTTTATTTTTTGGAGTATCTTTGAAATCACTGCTTTGTTTAGTTTGCCTCGTACTAATCTTTGAACGAATACACGTCTCAGACAATTGCATGTTTTTGGATGTCACGTAGGTGAACAATAGTTGGATGTCAAATCTGCTACTTTGCCTACAACATTCAACAGCAACATTATTTGTTATCAGAAGTATTAGACTTGATTGAAAGATGATTTTACTGTTTTGTGTTGTTTTCTTTTTGTAGTTAGTTAAAGAAACTACTCTATCATTTTGGAAACTTTGTCCTACAGGTTTGGTTTTTCTCAAGCCATTCTAAAATTAGATTTGTTTGTCTGTCACACCAAATTAAGCTATGGGTACTTTTTTATAAAACAAGGAAATCAGTCGTCGTATTGCAAATTGAGGTTATAGTCATCATTTAGTTGGAAGCAAGGCAAGCTTATTTATAGAGCACAATTCGTACACAAGGCAATTCAAAGTGCTTTACAGAAAAAGAAGGCTAAATTAAAAATAGAAAAATCACATTTCGTATTAAAATCAGAAAAAACAACCATAATTAAAGTTAAATCAATCAAATACTGTAGATCAAATACTTTCAGTTGCCATATGCCCAATTGAATACAAGTGTTTTCAGACTGGATTTGAACATTATCCAGTCAGTCAGACCTGTCATGGCAGGTCTGACAATATTCTTGGTCCCTTAGTTAAGTATTCTCTTCCTTAGTTTACTGTTGTTTCCTTTTCAGTGCTCTTATTTTCTGTTCCACTTCCTGCCTGGCTCCATATATTGGTAACCTGAGCACACCTGTTTGTGGTTGCCATACAGGCTTCTTTATACTATAGTGTTGTGAACTGACAATTGTTACTGACTGTTTGTGTTGCTTTGCTAGCTATTCCTTTTTCTTTTTTTTTTATTTGCTGGGGCTTATAATTGCACTTCCTTTTGCTACTTATGAGTAATAAAAGATTATTTCTTACCTGCACGTTGCCTGATGACTCTTGTATTTTGAAGTCACAACTACTGAAGCGATGCATGTTCATGACATTAATAGAATTTACAGTAATTCGACACTTAATTTTTGTTATTCAAAATATGCTTAAAAAACATTTAAAACTGCAATGTTGTGATGTAGCAAGGGACGACTATACTTTTTCCATGTTAAGAATAATGGCATACTCACAATATCATTATTGTGGCCTCCACTCTGCATGATCTACACTTTTCCCTTTTGTTTTAGTTTTTGCTTATGGAGCCACTGGATCAGGAAAAACACATACCATGCTAGGTACACAAACAGAACGAGGGGTTATGTACCGTACGATGAAAGAGCTTTTCAAGCGCATGGATGATGTCAAAGAGGAGAAGGAGTTTGCTGTTGCAGTCTCATATCTTGAGGTGAACATTTTAATCGTTTTGCAAAAACCTGCTGTATATACAGTTGTTGTAATGATATTTGGTGGCAGCATGCACCAAAATGTGCATTTGTTTAAATTCCTCAATGAGTGGGCAATTAATTGGAAATTAAATGAATGTACAGTGTTCCCTTGGTTATTGTTTAGTTCCAGTCTAGTCTGCTGGAAATGCTGCCCAATATTCAAGCCATACATCATCTATTGCAATCTTTACATAAGTGTTGTTGTGTTTTACTGCAGGTTTATAATGAACAAATCAGGGACCTGTTGGCTAATGCAGGTCCTCTTGCAGTAAGAGAGGACTGTGTCAAAGGTGTGGTGATTCAGGGCCTCACGCTGCACCAGGTTAGTCGCCACACTGTCACCTCAGAATTCATATATTTTATATAAATAACAATTTAATCTGTAAACTGGCAAAATATTCTCTATATGTTAGACAGGCTAAATGGATTATGTATTTTCCCTTGAAATAGCCAAAGTCTGCAGAGCACATCCTCGAGGCGTTGGATTCTGGCAATCAAAACAGGACACAACACCCTACTGATATGAATGCCACCTCTTCCCGGTCCCATGCTGTGTTCCAGGTATTTCACTTCAGTCCCATTTGAACAAACTAAATGCTAATTTTCATTATAATATTTCAAAAAGTCAAATATAATCTATTAGGGCTGCAATGATTTATCGATTAATTTGCTTCAAATAAAGTTTAGACTTATATTATTTTTGAGTGTAAGGCCATGTCCACATATCTGGGGTTAAAACGATCTCCATCCACACAAGTAGTTTTAAAACTCTTTGTTTATACGCAAACACATGCAGCTGCTGTCATGCACATTTTGTCCAATCAGAAGCCTGGAAAAGCAGCAAAAGCCTAATTGGTGGCATTAAACCTTTTGTTGCTATGTTTACTTTGGTATACTAAACATACAATTAAATGTACATTATTTTTAAAACCAGCCTGCACTCACACAGAGCCCGGAAAACATTATGAATCTTTTTTAAAGTGCCTAAAGCACACATAGGCACCTGTGCGGCTTAAACCCAACACTCGCGGAATTATAACACATTTAATTAACAGTAAGGTGATATATTACAAGTGCAGTGAAGTGTACATTATTTCTAAAATCAGCGCACAGTAACAAGGAGCCAAAGAAACCTCTTAAATGTTTAAGTGCCTGAAGGGCAAAACCTGCAAAACTCTTGTGGAATTATAACACATTTAATCAGCAATATAGTGATACATGTGCAATGAAGTGTATATTGTCTTTAACATTAATACACGCTAACAAGGAGGAATGTTATATCACGGTTTTTTGTTTGTTTGGGGGTTTATTTTTGTCACGTGCGCACGTTCGTGAATAACTTCATGATCTGTTATTAAAAACATTAGATAATGTTGCACCTTTCTTATGACACAAAGCAAAAAGTCATGCTTGTCAAAGTTATGCCATCAGCTGTAGGTCCGACAGCCATAGTATCCAAAACAGCTGTCACTGGAGTTGGCGAGTGTCGCAGCATCTTTCAAAGCTAATTTTGTTACATATTTTCAATAATGTAGAGTGAAAATAACAGCATGTTTACGTTCAAACATACAGTAAGTCATCTTAGTGTGTTTTTTAAGCCCCCAAGGCAGTGTTGTGTACTATATATTGAGCTTTAAAAATGAATGCACAACTGTGACGTCATGAGATGAGTAAAAGTCTCTGTTTATGTTGTGTACACGCATATGCTTAAGAGTTTGCGAAAGTGTGTCAGGTTCAAACACTGATGACATCTATTAATGAGACAAGAAGCAAGGAATCATGCAGAGACAGGGTTCAATTTAGCTCATGAGGAGAACACATGGAGCTGCACACTTAGTCACAGTCTCGCCCTACGCTCTAAGGTTCAGCTCCCGTGTCCCTCTTTTTATTCAGAGTTCCATAGTCAACATCACTGAGGCCGCCTCTAAAAGGAGTGGTCACATATATTATGCAAAGCAGGTCCAAGACGCACAGTACGTGACGGAATGTGCTGGGGGCCTTGTGATTTCGCCTTGTCCCCGCTTCGTCTGCGTGTTGTCATCTTATCGTTGTTGAGGTCCTAGAAGTCTCTGCTTCGTCTGCGTGCTGTCATCTTATCTTCGTTAAGGTCCTTGAAGTCCTTGGCTGTTAGCGGGCTAAAACAAAGATAACATCTGTGGTTGAGGCCACCCCTCAGACAAGAAGTTTTGTCCTTGCATAGATTAGAAAAGTCTATCTTGAGCACAATAGCTAATAACTAAAGCAACGGACTTTAAGCATACTAAAGTTAGTGTGATAATGTATACATAATTATTCTAACAAAGTGTGTATTTTGAAGGACAAAAGGATAAGAAGCCTAAACACAGAGATAAGTATGCGTTTATAAAGTATCCGTGTTCATGTACAAATGGCCTAACTAACCAAATCCAGACCACATGCAGTTCCCAGAACTTTAAAAAGGTAAACATAGTTTTCGCATAGCCATTGTAACAGAGCGCACCTGAGAGTGGTAGTGTGTGGGTGTCATGCTCTGTGTGGCGGCAAACAGTGAAGACGTTTATTTTTTATCTTTTTAATATTCAATAATGTTAAAAGTGCAGTCTCAATGTTGATGATGTGCCGAAAAATGAATGACTCAAAAAAGGATGTGTATTCTTTAGAATACACAGTAAGGCTATAAAGTGTGTTTTATCTGATTAGCCGATTAATCAAACAAACTAATCGAAAGATTACTCAATTACAGAAATAATCAACAGGTGCAGCCCTATAATCTAATAATATAGAAGTAATCTTTTAACTTTATTCTTAAATACCACACATTTATTTTTATAACTACAACAGAAGGATTGTTGGTGTCTTGATGACCTTATGAGTACTTTATTTTTCTCCAGATATATTTGCGACAGCAGGACAAAACGGCAAGTCTCAATCGCAACGTGTGTGTGGCAAAAATGAGCCTAATTGATCTGGCAGGCTCAGAAAGAGCTAGTGCCACCAACACCAAAGGGCAACGCTTTCGAGAGGGTGCAAACATCAACCGTTCACTCCTCGCACTGGGGAACGTTATCAACGCTCTTGCCGACCCTAAGGTGAGTCAGATTATTCTATGTTCATTAAATATGGATTAAGGTATTTCCAGAATGTTGGAAAAACCACATACCGGGTACATATATTTTATTATAGCTTGTATTGTTGATTGTACCACCTGTTTCCAATATGAACTATAAAGAACTACTACTTCAAGTCACATATTAAAAAAAGAAAAGTTGGTTTAAAACTCATCAGATGAGTCAGATTAAAGGTGGAAAAAGAGATGTAACGATAAACCGCGGTTAAACAGTCCATGGTTAGTATTACCGTTTCAAATACAAATTTGCGTAAAACCGTGATTGATAACATGTTAACAAACTCACAGACCGATACTGACACTGCTCATTTACTGGAGAAGCAAGCTTGCGCTAGCTAGTTTAAATGTTAACATGAAAACAAAAGACATTTCCCCTTATACCCATTAAAAAAAAACATTCCCCAATATAAAATTATATAATACATTACTGTTTGAGCAACTGAGATATTCAGTTGTGCACATTAATTCTAAAAGCTGTGCTCTCTTAGAGAGTTCAATCGATATTTGGAAGGATTATGACAACAGGAAATTAATCTGGTTGACGTCACATACACTACCGTTCAAAAGTTTGGGGTCACATTGAAATGTCCTTATTTTTTAAGGAAAAGCACTGTACTTTTCAATGACTTTAAAGAAATACACTGTACACATTGCTAATGTGGTAAATGACTGTTCTAGCTGCAAATGTCTGGTTTTTGGTGCAATATCTACATAGGTGTATAGAGGCCCATTTCCAGAAACTATCACTCCATTGTTCTAATGGTACAATGTGTTTGCTCATTGGCTCAGAAGGCTAATTGATGATTAGAAAACCCTTGTGCAATCATGTTCACACATCTGAAAACAGTTTAGCTTGTTACAGAAGCTACAAAACTGACCTTCCTTTGAGCAGATTGAGTTTCTGGAGCATCACAGTTGTGAGGTCAATTAAACGCTCAAAATGGCCAGAAAAAGAGAACTTTCATCTGAAACTCGACAGTCTATTCTTGTTCTTAGAAATGAAGGCTATTCCACAAAATTGTTTGGGTGACCCCAAACTTTTGAACGGTAGTGTAAACCGGACGTGACGCACCCAACACACGTTTTTTTTTCACTTAAACTTTAAGAAGATAAAAATATTTAAACACACATAAGGATTATGGCCTAAGTAGCCAGAACATTATTTTTATATACCATATTACTGCCAATAAAGTATATTGTGTGGCTATGTATTTATTGTATTGTTGTGCTCGTAGCGTGAAAGCTAGACAACTTGAAGTATAGTTGACACACAAAAACGTGTGCGTCGTTTATTCATCAAAGCACAAGCAAGAATGAACGCTTTCATCACAAACACTCAAATATCGCGGGAACAACAAACCCCCACCTTTGTGAGAATCTACTGACGGCCACTTAAAGGGGCCGCGCCGAATTACTCGCTCTTAACTGCACACAAAGAACAACATTGTCATATACACAATAGAACAGTACGGTGAAAGATGATGACAAAGTCAAATAACAGGTGTGGTGAATTATGTCCTTAAATCAACCGCTACACACGTCCCCCCCAGAATTCGCCATCACAAAGGAAAACAAACTGTCAATGGACAGTGGACAAAAACAAACGCTGCTCCCCTCAAGGAAGCGGGAACATAAGACGGCGTAAGGCCGTGTTGAGAAGTGGGGATGGGGGCAAAACTCTTGGCAGCATCGAGGGGAGCAGCTCGCTGCTTACTGGCGGACCAAGGTTCCGTCGTGCTAGGAATAAAGTCACCTGGCACCCGCAGGGGCTGGCCATACACCAACTCTGCCGAGGAAGATTGCAAGTCTTCCTTGGGGGCAGTCCGAAGCCCCAGCATCACCCAAGGGAGCTTGTCTACCCAAGCGCTGTCCTTCAAGGACGCCCTAAGCGCTGCCTTCATGGACCTGTGAAATCGCTCACACATACCATTGGCCTGCGGGTGATACGCCGTCGTGTGGTGGAGTTTCACTCCCAAGCTCTCGGCCACAGCGGCCCACAGCTCAGAAATGAACTGAGTGCCCCGGTCGGATGATATGTCCGATGGGGTACCGAAATGGGCAACCCACGTACCAATGAACGCACGCGCCACCTCCGCGGAGGTGGCGGACGTCAGAGGTACTGCCTCTGGCCAGCGGGTGGTCCTGTCGACTATCGGGAGGAGGTATGTGCAGCCGCGTGAGGATGGGAGAGGCCACATTGACATGGTCAAAACGGTGCTCCGGAACCGTAAACGGTGCCAGTGGGGCCTGCGTGTGGCAGTGCACTTTTGAGCGCTGGCATGCCACACATGTGGAAGCCCAGTCCCTAACGTCTTTCTTCAGGCCACGCCAGACAAATTTAGCAGCAACCAGCCGCTGGGAAGGTTTCCTCCCAGGGTGGGAAAGGCCGTGGATGGAGTCGAACACACGCCGCCTCCAAATGGCGGGCACAAGGGGCCGTGGCCGACCGGTAGCGACGTCACAAAGGAGCGTAACCCCTGTGTCCTCAAATGGGACCTCAGACAACCGTAACCCTATGGCTGCAGCCTTCAGAGCTTGGATGTCCGGGTCATCGGCCTGGTCAACTGCCATTTGTGCAAAATCGAGCCCCACATGGACAGCGCTCACGATGGCTCGGGAAAGGCAATCAGCAACGACATTGCTCTTACCAGCAAGGTGCTGGATGTCCGTCGTGAACTCTGAGACGTAGGAGAGGTGCCTCTGTTGCCGAGCCGACCACGGTTCAGCCGTCTTGGCCATCGCGAAAGTGAGGGGTTTGTGGTCCACAAAAGCTGTGAAAGGCCGGCCTTCAAGTAACGAACGGAAATGGCGTATGGCCAGATAGAGGCCAAGGAGCTCACGGTCAAATGTGCTATATTTCCGCTCGCATGGGCGCAACTGCCTGCTAAAGAAAGCCAAAGGTTGCCAAGTGCCACCCGCCCACTGCTCATGCACTGCACCTACAGCATAATCTGACGCGTCCGTGGTGATTGCAATAGGAGCATCGGGTAATGGGTGTGCCAGCAGGGTAGCTTTAGGGAGAGCAGACATGACCCCCAAAAAAGCAGTCTGCCGCGCGTCAGACCAGTCTACCATGTGCTTGGGAGCAGCTCCTTTAAGAGCATCATACAGCGGCCGCATGAGGTCAGCTGCCCGGGGGATGAAACGATGGTAAAAATTCACCATGCCAAGGAACTCCTGAAGAGCCTTAACCGTGAGTGGGCGGGGGAAGTTTGCGACGGCAGCAACCTTTGCTGGGAGGGGAACTGCCCCGCACTCCGTGACACGATGTCCGAGGAAGTCGATAACAGACAACCCGAACTGGCACTTAGCTGGGTTGACAATGAGCCTGTGTTGGCTAAGGCGCTGAAAAAGGGACCTGAGGTGGGTCACATGCTCGGCCTGAGAGGTGCTCGCGACCAGGATATCGTCCAAATAGACAAACAGAAACGGCAAATCACGTAAAACAGAGTCCATCAACCGCTGGAAAGTCTGTGCGGCACTCTTAAGGCCAAAAGGCATACGTAAAAATTCAAACAGTCCAAATGGGGTGATGACCGCTGTCTTCGGGATATCAGAGGGGTGGACCGGCACCTGATGATAGCCCCGGACGAGATCTACCTTAGAAAACAGTTTTCCCAGCAAGGTTGGCGGAAAAATCTTGTATGTGGGGAACGGATAACGGTCCGGGGTAGTCGCGTCGTTGAGTCTGCGGTAATCACCGCATGGCCGCCAACCACCTCCGGGCTTCTCCACCATGTGGAGGGGCGACGCCCACGGGCTGTCTGAGCGGCGAATGATCCTGAGGTGGTTCCATGGTCTCGAATTCAGCTCTAGCGATGGAGAGCTTAGCAGGGTCCAGGCGCCGGGCTCGTGCGTGCACAGGGGGGCCCGTGGTGGCAATGTGGTGTTCCACACCATGCTTGGCGGTAGATGACAAGAACGTGGGCTGCGCCAGGGTGGGGAACTCAGCGAGGAGGCGCAGAAAAACGTCTGCGGTGGGTAGCATGCTGGAAAGCCTGATGGAGTTCGTCGCGCTGAGACTGCACTTGTACGAGCAGAAAGTAATCGCATCCACCAAACGCCTGTTTTTTACATTCACAAGGAGGCCGAAAGCACAGAGAAAATCTGCACCGATGAGCGGCACCGTCACTTTAGCAGTCACAAAGTTCCAACTGAAACGCTGTCCACCAAAACACAGTTCCACGTACCGTATTCCATAAGTGTGGGTAGGGCTGCCATTGGCCGCTTCCATGGGGGGGCCAAGTGACTCAGACAGCATGTCCAACCTTGATGCTGGCAGGACGCTCTTCTGCGCACCGGTGTCACACAGGAACCGTCGTCCAGAGAGGGAGTCCTGGATGAAGAGCAGCCTGCCAGTACTGCCGACGCTCATGGCCACTGCTGAGCGCCGGCCCCGGCGTTTCCCGGCGGCGGTCCTTGAAAACTGCATGGGGGACGGCACCGCCTAGCTTTGGTCCCGAACTTTGCGTGGAAAAAACATAGTCCAGAATCCGGTTGTCGCCTGGGGGGCGCAGCAGCAGCAGCGAGAGTGGAAGAATCTGCCATGGGTCTTTCTGTCTCAGCCGGAAGGAATGCAGCCACATAGGTCGGTTGGGAAGCTAAAAAAAACTTATCAGCTTCAGCAGCTAGTTCGCAGCAGTCCAAAATGGTGGTGTTGGCTAAAGCAGCCCGCACCTGAGAAGGCAGGAGTCTCAGGAAATACTGCACGAAGAAGAATCCAGGTCTGTGCTCACCTAAGAGGCCTGGCATGTTGTTCATTAGTTCAGAGGGCTTGCAATCGGCAAGCCCCTGCAACGAAAAAAGGCAGTTAGCTCGCTCCGCGTCGGAAAGTTGAAATGTCTGTAAGAGGTGAGCCTTCAACGTGAGGTACTTGTTCCTCTCCGGTGGGTGCGTAAGGGCGTTAACCACTCTGGTCGCCGTCGCGCTCCCGAGGGAGGACACGACATAATAAAACTTAGTGTCGTCCTCGGTGATACCACGCAGGGCAAACTGTGCCTCGGCCTGGGCAAACCATGCGGTCGCGGAAGTTTCCCAGAACTCGGGCAGCTTTAGAGAAACCGCATTCGCCGTCATGGTCTATAAAAATCACTGAATCCGTACAGTGAAGCGTCGGGGTCACCAGTGTTGTGCTCGTAGCGTGAAAGCTAGACAACTTGAAGTATAGTTGACACACAAAAACGTGTGCGTCGTTTATTCATCAAAGCACCAGCAAGAATGAACGCTTTCATCACAAACACTCAAATATCGCGGGAACAACAAACCCCCACCTTTGTGAGAATCTACTGACGGCCACTTAAAGGGGCCGCACCAAATTACTCGCTCTTAACTGCACACAAAGAACAACATTGTCATGTACACAATAGAACAGTACGGTGAAAGATGATGACAAAGTCAAATAACAGGTGTGGTGAATTAAGACCTTAAATCAACCGCTACAGTATTCATTTTATTATTATTAAATTAAACTAAAGTGTGTATGAGTACTTTCTGAGCACACTAGTAGCAATAACGTAAAAATGATAGCCATGATAATTTTGATGACAATAACAGTTATATCACATTTTCATATCGTTACGTCCCTAGTGGGAAATAATTATATTTTTGCATACATTGTTTTAATGTGTTTCCCACACATTCCTTTGTGTGGCCCACCACTAATGAATTTGGACCGCCACAAATACATCCGTTTCCTAATACAGAATAAGAAGACGTAGTAGGATAGACCTGTATTGCTAACTTAGCAACTTTGTCATGTAGAGATGGGAATTGATACTGCACAGGGGAACATGGGAGATGTCGTTTACTTCTCAGACCGTCCCACTCAATAGCACCAGAACAAATACACTTACAGGAGTACTCCAAAGTTCTTATTTGATACCTTCACATGCCACAACATTATCGTGAGAACTTTGAAAATGTATTTACATTACCGTTGCATCCTCCGTAAGCAACCAAAACAATTGTCTGAGTCTGAGTTCTTCAAAGTAAATATGGAGAAACTCATTGCTTCCTAACAATTTTATTTATAGAATGGATGAATGGGGGTTGGGGAAAGTCCACATTCTCCTCATTTGTTTCATTTTCATCATGTTTTCACCCGCCTATGTTGCTTTTGTTGACTGTCCGTCCGTCTGTCAGAAGGATTACGCAAAAACTACTTGACCCTGAAAAAAATTATTTTGGTGAAAAGCTGCTTTGACCCAACCATGAACCCATTACATGTCAGTCTACATATGGAGCAAAGGGCAGACCAGGACTTTTTAGCAAGGCACAGTGTTCTTTTCGCGTCATCATGGATTCCTGGTCAAATAATATGCTCTGATATGCAGTATTGATGCTTTTAACAATATGTTACCGATACACAGTGGTATTGTGTAACTGTTCTACGAGAGAGTTTTGTGCAGAATTTTCCCATTTCATGTAGCTAAATGAGATAAGAAAAAAACTTACTATCGTAAGAGTGAGTTTGAGACCACCACATGCAATTACGGCAATCATTTCGGTACTTGTGTATTGCATGTAATTAGATTATGTGTACCAATACCCTGTTTCTAGTGAGTGTGTGTATTGTTTAAGTATACATATACTGTATTTTTTAATTTACTGATAAACTCCCAATTTCAAATTGCATAATGCCTAAAAATTACAGTTTAATGCTATGTGATTACTACACTATAATAGGCATTTCTTACATTCTTTGTGACAGTAAACTGCATAGTATTTAGACGAGGGTTGTCACAATACCAGAATTTCAGCAATCGATCCCAATACCTATGAATGTTTACGATTCTCTAAGCTTATTCGATACCACGATTTAAAAAAAGTAATCTAATGTACTTTTAAACTTACTTTATTGAAAACTGTTTCAAAGTGTCAAGTATTTTGAATTACTGTGCTTTAACATATTTCTGCAAATAATTAAAATCGCAGTAGCAGCTGCAAAGAGGCTACTATATATTCAAAAAGGAACAGAAGTGGGCAATAGCCTCCCAGTATATCAAAACAAACAATATTGTGCTAATAGGTATGGTCATAAATGACAACAATAGTCAACTATTTTTTTTTTTTTAAATGACAGCAATAATGTGGAGTCTTAAAGTATGTAAAGTATGAGCAAGGGCGAGCCCGAAGCCCGAAATCCGCATTTCTGACAGACGTTCATAAATAAATGGGGAAACACTGGCTCGTTTTTTTAAAGACAGCAGGCGTTCTTCTTCGATGCTGGCCTAGTGCTCAGGTGCCAAGATTAGATGTGCCTTGCAGAAGAAACCGTGACGATACTGAAAAAAAAGCATGTATCATTACTTTTGACAACCCTAATTTATTTGTTTATTTTTACACGCTATGGGCATTACAGATTTTAAAGTTTAGTAGGGCTAAGTGATCTGTTCACCCTGTAAAACCCTCCACAAACCCCTACTCATTTCCTATCCCATCCCAATAGTTACAGGTGAATTAAGTGGTTATATCAATCAATCAATCAAACTTTATTTCTAAAACACTTTTCATACATAAAAGAAATACAACACAAAGTGCTTTACAGACTTAAAAAATACCCCAATAATCCACATCCCACATCATCAGTTGCACACACATGCACAAATGAATGCATGGCTGAGTACAGAGGAGCCAGTTGAATAAACACTATCACAGGAGCCATCTGCACCAGGACATCACCAGACCACGGCCACCAGGACACTGACACAAAGCGCCCCCACAGCCATGGCCGATAACCCTTAATGCAGAGGGCTCCCTCTTAGGAACGCTAAAATTAAAAATAATAAAACATGTAAAATTAGTAAGCACCATGTGTAGGAATGAAGAATAAAATACAAGTAAAACATATTATGAAGATAGGGGCTGTCAAACGATTAAAATATTTGATCACATTTTGTTTATAGTTAACTCAAAATTAATCGTGATAATCGCAGATGTGTTTAATTTTTCACCCTAGGCAGATCATTTTCAGGGAATGGGGGCTATCCCAGCTGTATAATATGTGATATTTCTACCTGAATTTATGCTTCTGATATTGTGTACATTACATGTTGTACAAGTTAATGGTCTTCATATTGCTGGATGACAATGTTTTAACCTTCTCTATTAATTAATAAAATGTAATATTGAGCCTGCGAATCATTTTGTAATTGAGGACTCGACCAGAACGTGTTATAAAATAATTTACACAATATTTCAGCCAGCCAGAAAACCCCCACCCCACCCGCCTTCATATTCCTCAACTGATGTACTAGCATTTCTTTAAGTGCAAATATCACATAATAATATTACAAAACATCTCTGACAAAGCATGATCGTAATGTAAGACATTTTTATTTTGTTAATATCACGGTTTCCCCTAAATTGCCAAAATACCTTTGATGGTGGGGGTGTGGTTAGGGGCTTGGTCGATATGACTCATTGCAAGATTTGCTATGATGCATATATTCTTTAAAAATGAAAAAAAAAAAAAGGTGAATATACATTTAAAACAAATCTGTTATTTAGTATTAACATATACATTTATCTTACATAATATCGTTTTGTTCTATTTTGAAATTGTTGCTGCTTATTGTACAATGTACTTTGTTGAGAATTTTATTTTTTTTGAGATTTCTTTAAAAAAAATTACTCACTCTTTCTTTAATAAAAAGGACTGGCTACACGTCCAGCATTTATTTTTGGTGTTATTGGCAACTGTATTTGTGTTTAAAGGCCTACTGAAATGATTTTTTTTTATTTAAACGGGAATAGCAGATCCATTCTATGTGTCATACTTGATCATTTCGCAATATTGCCATATTTTTGCTGAAAGGATTTAGTAGAGAAAATCGACGATAAAGTTCGCAACTTTTGCTCGCTGATAAAAAAAGCCTTGCCTGTACCGGAAGTAGCGTGACGTCACAGGAGCTAGTATTCCTCACAATTCCCCATTGTTTACAATGGAGCGAGAGAGATTCGGACCGAGAAAGTGACGATTACCCCATTAATTTGAGCGAGGATAAAAGATTCGTAGATGAGGAACGTTACAGTGAAGGACTTGAGAGGACATTTAAAGTGACTTTTATCTCCAAGACAATACATCGGTGACACACTTAGCTACTGAGCTAACGTGCTAGCATCGTTCTCAAATGAAGATAGAAACAAAATAAATAAACCCCTGACTGGAAGGATAGACAGAAGACCAACAATAATATTAAACCATGTACATGTAACTACACGGTTAAAAATTCTCAGCCTGGTAAGGCTTAACTATGCTGTTGCTAACGACGCTAAGGCTAATTTAGCAACTTAGCAACCGGACCTCACAGAACTATGTACTCTCTCCTTTTTCTATTGTGGATCACGGATTTGTATTTTAAACCACCTCGGATACTATATCCTCTTGAAAATGAGAGTCGAGCACGCGAAATGGACATTTAAAGTGACTTTTATCTCCAAGACAATACATCGGTGACACACTTAGCTACTGAGCTAACGTGCTAGCGTCGTTCTCAAATGAAGATAGAAACAAAATAAATAAACCCCTGACTGGAAGGATAGACAGAAGACCAACAATAATATTAAACCATGTACATGTAACTACACGGTTAAAAATTCTCAGCCTGGTAAGGCTTAACTATGCTGTTGCTAACGACGCTAAGGCTAATTTAGCAACTTAGCAACCGGACCTCACAGAACTATGATAAAACATTAGCGCTCCACGTACGCCAGCCAGCCCTCATCTTCCCATCAACAGCCGTACTCACCTGCATTCCAGCGATCAACGGCGCGACAAAGGACTTCATCCGTGGGTTTGGCGGCAAGCATCGGCTAGGCGTCAGGGTAAGTAGTCCTTGTTGTGTTGCTGTAAGTATTGTAATGCCCCGCAGTGGAGAAGGAGTCACACAGACGAGGATGCGCTGCTCAATCGCTTTATTAACAAGCGGTAACTGGTTGTAGTTCAAAAAGTAACGCACACACATACACAAGCTGCTGTTAGCCAAAACTCACGCTCACACACACTCAAGTTCTCCGCCAACTCACTCGCGCATGCGCGTTCCCCAAATCCTTAAAGACACAGTACACTAATGCAAATATCACAGATATTACAGTATTGTACTTAGCCGCTAAGACACCGATCGATCCCAACTACAACGTTCTTCTTTGCAGTCTCCATTGTTCATTAAACCAATTGCAAAAGATTCACCAACACAGATGTCCAGAATACTGTGGAATTTTGTCGAAAAAAACAAGAGGCTTTTCTATCGGGTCCGATGGGGTCCAACCACTTCCGTTGCTTTTGTGACGTCACGCGCATAAATCATATCCAAAGGAGTTTTTCAACCGGAAGTGTGGCGGGAATTTTAAAATTGCACTTTATAAGTTAACCCGGCCGTATTGGCATGTGTTGCAATGTTAAGATTTCATCATTGATATATAAACTATCAGACTGCGTGGTTGGTAGTAGTGGGTTTCAGTAGGCCTTTAAAGACTCTGTTTTGATACTGTCGTGCCATGTCCGTGACGAAAAGCAGTGTTGGCGCTAGGAATTTTCAAAATGAGGTCCCAAGTTCCCCATCAAGTCATAAAAATGGGGTCCCACAGTAAATTTTTTGGGTCCCACTTTTTGTAACTGTTTTGAAAACAAATGATAAATGTATGCATTATTCTGTTATATCTCACATTCTATATTGTGTTTTGGAAAAAGGTTGTCATAAACGTTACTTAATTCATTAAATAAATAATACAATAGATAACAATGTTTTATGCATACGTAAATTTATTCAGTTATAAACATTCATTCACTTTCTTCTTTCCTTCATGGATTCAAACTTTACCGCTGCTGGTAGTTTTTTCTATATTTTTATTTAATAAGTTGTAGGTGTATAATTTCATGAATTCGGTCATGAAATTATGATAACCGTGTGCCAGGGCCTACATACATTATTTATTTAACGCTTAAATCTCTAGAGTGTACATCAACTTCAGATCCATCCGTCAATTCTATGTTTGTTTGTTTTTTTATGTTGTTTTTTTGTTTGTTTGTTTTCTGCCCTTTTTGTCAAAGAAAACTGTTTTTTTATGGCAAACACACAAAATATGTTTTTGTTTATTTTAATAGTATTTTTAGAATGTGCCGTGGGCCTTTAAAACATTAGCTGCGGGACGCAAATGGCCTCCGGGCCACACTTTTGACACACCTGCTATAGATAATAAAACATTTAATCTGATAAATCTATCGATAAAAAGCAGAGCTTGGCGACGCATGCGCATTCATCATAGCGCAGAGTCAGCATCTCTGCTTCAGTAAACAATGACAGTGATGACGTCACTGTCAGCGGTGCGAGCGACACTTGCTAACTTGTCAGCCACTTCTCCAAGAGACTCCTTTTAAACACTCCTCGCACATTAACACATCAAAAGGCACATATTTTCCCCGTTTGTTGACCTGCAAAGTATGTTTTTGGGGTGGTGAAGTCTGGTCGGGTCCTGGTTAGCTTGAAGCTAACAGCTAACCTGTCTCCATCCTCGAACGATGTCGATCCAGCGGGAGATAAAAGTGAAGTTTCCATGGACTCACAAAGACTAAAACAACTCATTTACTAGAGACATGGCACAGGATGAAGTTAAAAAGCTTGACTTTACACTCACCTTAGTGTTTACCATAAAGTCTTTCTTTTGACAGCCCCTCGCAGTAAAGTTGTTTGAGTGCAAACTGCCACAGTATTTGTGATTGATAAACCTTTCGGCGAATCAAAATTTAAGAAATTGTACCGGAAAGTTCATTACTTTGAAGACGACCAATAAAAACGCGGAGAAGGCAGGGTCGTTAAAAAAAAATTTAAAAATCCGCGTCCCGGGGACACACGGACTTAGGTAAATGCGTGTCCTTTCTGATTTCAATGCGTAAAAAGACACAAAAAGTGTGTTAACGCCAACAGTGGTTGTTTATAAACTCAGGAAATAAATCCCTGGGCACAGGAGAGCTTTAAGGGAAAAAATCAAAGGATTTAAATCATCTCTTATGTTTAGTTATTTAGCACATTGGACTTTATTTTGCTCAAGATATTGTATGAAATAAAGTTAAATAAGGATATAAGTTACATATCTTATTGATATTGTTTCACAGCAATACTGTCGGTTTGTCTGATTATATCAGTTACTTCTTTTACACTATTTGAACTTAGCTCAATATATAATAATACGCTGCAATGTAACACATAATAACAGTTTCACCTTTACGTTTTTGTGTGATTGTTGTCTTACTTTAAAACGTTTTTATGTCTGCCTGTCCTGAGCCTCCCAACACTCAAAACAATCGGGTATGAAAAGTGCAGACTTTTTTGTAAACTATATCCCGGTTCAGTCAGTATCAGTTTTTCTCTGTGCTAATTATGTTTTACCCAAAACGTCTTGACCAACTATAACTCTAATGCATTCAATAGCATATCAAGATACAGGCGATGGAATTCCTGCTGGGCATTGCTGCCTGACGCACCTCCTCCAGTGCCTTTTGACAGGTGTGCTGCGACACCTCACCGAACACGTCTGTGGGCATATACGGGTCATCAGCTGGGGACCACCATTCATCAACGTTTCGCTCCTTTAACCCCAGAACGTCTCATGGTGGCGGAGCGATGGCAGGGATGTCTCCCTGCCACCCCCTGCTGATGTCCTAGGTGTTTGCCCCCCAACTCTTATGCTTCCTCCTTAGCCACAGCCAGAAGCTGGCTTTGTCCGCCTCCTCGGCCAGCTCTTTCATGGCTTTCCGATGCCCCGCTCCTGTGCATCCAATGTCTCGGAGTAGGCGGGCAGTTGAGGAACCCACGAAGCCCCTACACCCCACTTCCACAGGGCAGATGACGGCTTTCCAGCCAGCCTCCCTGCACTCTGCTGCCAGGTCAGAGTACTTGGCTCGCTTCCGCTCATAAGCAGCCTCCAACCCCCCCTCCCATGGGACAGTGAGCTCGACCAGAAGAACCGTCCTGCAAGCCTCTGACCAGAAGACCAGGTCTGGCAGTAGCGATGTTTCGACGATCTCCCTGGGGAACTGGAGCTGCTTCCCCAGGTCGACCCTCATGCTCCACTCATTTCCTGGTGAGAGGAGTCTCGCAGTAGCTCTCTGGTGGGAGTGTTTGGCACCATCCCCAGCCCTCGCGAATTGGATGAGATGTCCAGCCACACGACATGCAGGTCACCTCTCTCTCTCTTCGCCCTTTGGATCTGCTCCCATATTACTGCAGAGTGTTCCACACAGCCTGGGAAGCCTGGCACGCCTGCCTTCTGGCAGCTGGTGTCGATGTACCCGTTGCTTGTGAGGTAGCTGGTCAACCTTTTGGCCAGGATGGAGAAGAACATCTTCCCTTCGACATTTAGGAGGGCGATGCTCCTGAACTGGCTGATTGTACTGGAGTTCTGCTCCTTTGGGATGAAAACTGTGACCGCTCTTTGCCACTCTGAAGGGATGACTTGTTTTTTCCAGGCCACTCTCAGCAGGTTCCAGAGATGTCTCAGGACCCCTGGGCAGTACTTATACAGCTTGTATGGTATCCCATTGGGGCCTGGGGCTGAGGCAGCTCTTGCTTTCCGTACGACCTCTGCCACCTCGCTGAGTTTGGGGAGAGCAGCATTAAAGAGGAAGGCTGGGGGAGCTGGACAAGGAACATAACCAGGGGATCCCAGCGGAGTTGACTTTGCTGGGTCACTGTACTGTTCCTTGATGTGATTCTCCAGCTCAGATTTGGTAATATCCAGCTTTCCGCTTCTCTTGTCCTCTAGCAGCTGTCTCGCATGCTTGAAGGGATTTTTGAAAAAGTTACTCCTCTCTTTCTCCTTCCGCCTTCTGCGTTTGCGAATGCGCTCAGCCCTCCGTAGGCCGGCAAGATATTTTCTCACCTCATCCCACAGTGGCTTCAGACCCTCCTTCTCCTCCTTGCTTGCCTTCCTCCACTGTTTCCGGAGTTGACGCCGCCTCTTCACCAACTGCTCGATCTCTCTCTCTCTTCTTCCTTTCTGCATTAGGCCAGATTTCCGCTTTTCAGCGGCTACTCCAAATCTGCCTCTGCATTCATCGTACAGGATGTCTCCAATGCGATTCAGCTTGGTTTCCACCTGGCCACGCAGTGAGTGCTCCAGGATAAGGCTGAGGTCTTTGTCCAGCTTCTGCCAGACCGCAACTTCGTTTGCTTTAGGCCATTTGACCAGCTGCCTCCTTCCAGGTTCTTTCCTCTCTGCCTTCTGGCTTTGCTCCTGGTTGTTGGGGTTGCTCTGTGTTCTGTGTGCGTCTTCGTCAGTGCCACTCTCAGAGGCATTGGCGTCCACCAAGGGCCCTACTGTGTCCTCCACCTGCCTTTCATCAGCAACGGTGGATCCCTCAGCACTGTGGTTTGCCACCTGGCTTTGGGTTCCTCTTGTCTGACCTGCGGTTGCAGTGCAATGTTGCTGATGGCCTCTATCTTTGCACTTTTTCCTTCCCTGGTGGATACGCAAACCTCTGAAGGTGGTCACCTTCTCCCACCCACACCTGCATCTTCTCATGATCCTAGACTCTTTGTTGTTGTCCGTTCCAGTCGTTACCAAGAAATCCGTCTGATTTGGCCCTTCTTCCACCCCGCCTCTCGGAGGGCCATCGGGTTGTTTTTCTTCATTCGTCTTCGTAGTAAGTTTAGGGTGTCCCTTTTACAGGACTAGTGGGTGAGGTAACTAGCCTTCCACTCCCGGTGCAGACTTTCCTGCAGTCATCCAGTCTTTCCTGGTTGTCTTCCAGACTTCCCTGGATGCCAACTGCCCTTTCACAGTAGTCACTGGATGCTTCCAGATTGAACATATCAAGATACAGGTGATGGAATTCCTGCTGGGCATTGCTGCCTGACGCACCTCCTCCAGTGCCTTTTGACAGGTGTGCTGTGACACCTCACCAAACACCTCTGTGGGCATAAACGGGTCATCAGCTGGGGACCACCATTCATCAACGTTTCGCTCCTTTAACCCCAGAACGTCTCATGGTGGCAGAGCGATGGCAGGGATGTCTCCCTGCCACCCCCTGCTGATGTCCTAGGTGTTTGCCCCCCAACTCGTAGTAGTATCGTATTTACAGTCATACGGGTACTCCGGCTTCCTCCCACCTCCAAAAACATGCACCTGGGGATAGGTTGATTGGCAACACTAAATTGGCCCTCATGTGTGAATGTGAGTGTGAATGTTGTCTGTCTATCTGTGTTGGCCCTGCGATGATGTGGCGACTTGTCCTGGGTGTACACCGCCTTCCGCCCAAATGCAGCTGAGATAGGCTCCAGCGACCCTGAAAGGGACAAGCGGTAGGAAATGGATGGATGTTTTAAGTCTGATGTGACCATTAACTGAAATCACCAGAAGATATATTTTCATAGTCCTTTGTTACTTTAAATGAACCTTTTTATTGTGACAGTCTGCCATCCTAATGCCTTTGAGATCATGAGTCACCTAAGCTGCTGTACTTTGTAGTAGTGGTATACGATAGACTTGTTTTCATAGAGCCGCTGCAGTGAGTCTGACCAATATTGTAAATGGCTGCTTCTGCTTCTTCGGATGGATATTTCCCATGCCAAAAATATTTATTTTTGTCTATTTCACTGGGTTTTTTTTGCTAACATTACCATGTGCTTTATTCAAGAATAGTAACAGAGTGTGGTTTGTGAGCTTCTTTTTGCTTGCTGCTTTAATCGAAACATCCCAGATCATTTAAACTTTTGGACTCAGGCTAGTTATTTTCTTTTTTTTTCAGCGCAAGAAGTCTCATATACCATACAGGGACAGCAAACTTACTCGGATACTTAAGGACTCTTTGGGAGGCAACTGCAGGACTGTCATGATTGCCAATGTCAGCCCATCATCAAAGTCGTATGACGACACTCATAACACACTGAAATATGCTAACAGGGCCAAGGAGATCAAATCCACGGTATGTATTAAACTATTGTGTAATGAAATGTGTTTTCTGATGCATGGATTGCAAATGTTGTCTTTATTTGCCTACCTATTAGCTGAAGAGTAACGTTGTAAGTCTGGACAGTCACATTGGCCAGTATGCAGTCATATGTGAGAAGCAACGGCAAGAGGTAAAAAAATACACTGTCACTGACAACAATTCTAACATGGGTCATCTAAAATAATATATATTCTAAGTATGTACTTGTGTTTGACTGTGCCTTATTGTATCTCTTTGGACAGATTGTACAGTTGAAACAAAAACTAACAGAATATGAGGGTAAAAATGTGCCGTTTGCCTCCAACACGATGTCTTCCCAGAAACAAGCAGACTTTAAAAGGTAAATGTCGTTTTTGGCTGTTTCATACCATTTATGTGTCAAACTGTTTTAGTAGGATTTATCATGCAAAACCAGTTTGGTGCTGTAAGTTTTTTTTGTTTTGGAGGAATCAACTAATATGTAGAGCAAGGGTGTCCAAACAGGGTCATTTTGATATGTTTTACTTTAAGAACCAGTAGAATACATAGATTTGACTTAGAAGCATGTCAGATTTTTTATTAGCATCAACAATTCAACTTGTTCTCAATGCATTACACCTGTTTGCCCTTTTATTCAATGTTTTAGCTTGTTTTAAATCATTTGTTTAGTAATGTTACTTTTAGAATGTGCCACAGGCGATTAAACAATTAGCTGCGGGTCGCAAATGGCCCTCATGCTGTACACTGCACACCCCTGTTGTAGAGTATATGACAATTAGAGCTGTCAGAAGTGACGCCTTAATGACGGTAACTAATTTATTTATTTAACTGTGGTAACATTGTGGCATATTTAACTCATGCACATCGTGGCAAGCCAGGCATGTTATGAAGGTGATAGGTATAACTAGTTCAGAGGAATTTGCAGAGACATTGCAAAAATAAAACTAGCAAATTATATTATGTGTTTCAGCTTGATATTAATTATATTCATGTTTTGTTATTTTTGGGACAGTTGTGAAGTGTTGATAGGGCTGTCAAAAATAACAAGTTAACTCTTGTGATTAATCGCAATTGCATTTATCATGTATATACGCAGATTAATCACCCAATTTATTTTGACTGTACTTGCTCCTTTAACTTAATCAAGGATGGTTACCTGAAAGGCGGCACAGGTTGTTATATGGTCAGTTATCAGGTCAAAGCATACGTCAGTGCAAAAATGAGTGAGGAGACTCTGACTGCTCTGCTCACCGTCATATTTCACTCCAAAATAGACTTAAGATAAAACTGTTACCAAGTTTTGAGCAAATAAATGGTGTGCATTCAAGTAAAACATTTAAAAAATGTTACTGATTGACATTGTGACAATAGAATTGCATTTGTGTCCAAATACTGAGCTCTTTTTTTAAGGTAATTTCAATTATGCAAGCGAGTAATAACCTGTGATTAATCATGATTAATCCAAATTCAAAAATGTGATTAATCTGATTAAAACATTTGACTTCACAGCACTAGTTTTAAATAAGCATAGATAGACATAGATTTCTCCAAATCCAAACACAAGCCTATCCAGTCATCTTAAAGACATACAATGGCGTTTGTCCGGTACTTGTACTGGGGGCGGCGGACACAGAAAAGCTGAATGAGTCTCACTCCCACACATTTCATTCACTGGCATCAGAATTCACAACTCGCACAGTGAGAGGCTCTGAATAGAGCATGCACGCTTCTCACACTATTAAAAATTCAGCAGTCTAGCAAGGCCACAACATCTCCTACGTCACTGGAGTTTCACTGAAAAGTGCAGTCACATTTCAGCGACAGCGCCCCAGTATTTTTTTACTTGCATATTGCTTTCCTCTCTCCTGCATTGGGTTAATCATATGGATCACTTTGTTTAAATACTAAAGATAAAGACCATCATAGGCATTTGTATACCTTCTAATTTTCACAAATGTGAATATTTGAATGTAAGGTCTTAATCTCCCTCTTCTCTGTTAAACTTACTAATGCAGAACTTTGAAAGTCAAAGCCTGTTTTTTTTACATCTCTTTAGGGTGTCAGAATCCCTGCGGCATGTTTTTTCGAACCGTGCCCAAATCAGGAGAGAACAGCTGGATCTGGAGAGACAACTGAAGGAGAATGAGCTGCGCCAGCGGTACATTGAGGAAGACAACCTGCAGGTCCAATATATCTCCGCAAAGGAAAAGACTGACAAGGTAGTGAATGCTTACGCTGCTTTCCAGATCCCATCTTCCCTGCAGGAAAACAGCTGCTGAATCATCATTTTGCTTCACTGTTCTCTATAGTAGTCTTGGCCGGTAATTTACACCACAACAGGACTGGGTCCTGCTCCCCAGGTCTTGGCTATTGGTGCCAACCAAATCCAGTCTATGTACCACAAAATGTATTTGTGGATGCGACATGAATAGCCAATCATTTTTATTGGAGGTTTATTTTAACAGTGACAGACACAACATAATAATTTTGAGAAATGAGCAGCACGGTGAAACAGGGGTTTGTGCATGTTCCTCACAATACGAAGGTCCTGAGTTCAATCCCGGGCTCGGGACCTTCTGTGTGGAGTTTGCATGTTCTCCCTGTGACTGCGTAGATTCCTCCCGGGTACTTTTTGCTGATGGTCGTGTAGCCCATTTCAACCATGTGCAGGTTTACAGTTATTTCCCTAAGGTCACGTGACAGAGCTTTGGTCTTGACCAATAAGAGGTAAAGCTGTCTGATTACAAAAGATTGATTCTGTGTAAGGTGCCTCTTAAACACTTAACACATTGAGATTTGGGTTAGAGCTAAGTAAAAAAACAATGATTTGATCAAATATGGATCAATTTCTTTTCAGATTTTGCAATATCGATTCACAGGGATGATATAGATTCCACCCCGCACCCTGGTATTTTTGTTGGCAAAGATTTGCACCGGCTTCAAGCGGTTGGTTAAAATGCCAGAACGTTATGATAATAATCAGTACCGTAGTTTGTATGTATTATATTGGTAACCATGAGTCTTGTAAGATGACCACTGATATGCTAAAAGTTCACTATGAAGAAAGGACAGCCCCCTTTAATCTTTTGTTTTTACATATTCATCTTCTTGCGCGAAGCACTGTCGTCATGTACGCCAAAAAACAAACTCACTTTCGACCTTCACAATAAAATCCCATGCATTACATCCTGTCTGACTGGGCGGCCAAAAAAAGCTCTCAGAAAAAAGCTTCCATATTTTCTGTTATTGGTTTGCACTTACAAAGAATATGGTCGGATGGCAGCGCTTCATAGCAGCGGTCGTCTTCCAGGGTCCCAACTCCCCGCCCCTCTGTTGCGAGTTTGTCGTGATTAAATGTAACGTGTTTATGTGTGCATTGCATGGAGGTTTTTTTCCCACTCCAGACTAAGCCCCCTTAGGAGCCCAGTCTAGATTGTATTTTTTTACTCATCTTTTTCCCCAGCGTTTTACCTTTTTCCCATCTTTTACGGGGCGCCTTGTGGCGACCCATCAGCGTTCCTGTTCTGTAACCCTGTACACTGTTTGTTTGTCTAATCTTAAACGGGTTTGTGCTGGAAACAAAGGTTTGTTGTACTTCTGCAATGACAATGAAGACCTATCTGATCTGATCTGATCGGGTCTGACAAACCTATGATAATATGTCAAACAATGATAGTAAGATGTGTGTTGTTTTTTTATGTTCTTAGGCTACTTGTAAACATGAGCGGAAGATTGCAATGCTACGCACTCAGCAACAGCACATTTGGAAACGTCAGAAGGAAAAAAAAATACGCTTTCAGGAAAATGATGGCTGGCTTCATCGTGTCGAGAACGAGATAAAATTGTTGAAGTCAAATGATCAGGCTTCTGAGGTTAGTACAACCTTACTATCACATCCACTGGGACTGAACTGGTTACCAAGGTAACCCTGGTTCTCTGACGGAGAACAACTTTTAATTTATCATGATCCATTCCAAATTACAATGGACAATTTTGTTCTTTAACTTGATGCAGCAGCTATTTTTTAATAGAGGCAGACAATAAGCATGGTTATGGAGGAAAGGGTTTAATGTAAGATGCATCGTTCAAAACTTGTTTGTTTGAGAAGGTAGGCTGTGTCTCTACTGGTGTCGTGACTGTCTTTGTTTTCTTCCCATCTGTTCTCCCAGTAATTAGAACCGTGCTCATTTTATTTCTCCAGCTCACACGTGGATCACTGAAGAGAATAAATCAATACCCTTTACTCGTCCCTCACACAGCAGCCAGTTACCTAAAACCGTGTTCATGTTTTTTTTTCTTCTTTATCCTTTCTTCCAAGAACTGATCCAGAACTATGACGCACTCAACGGTCAAATGTTCCTCGCTGCTGTTGTTTCGTAGTTTTCTTGCGTCAGAGTCTCTAAACCCCTGCCCCCTCCTCCTCCTCGCCCAGCATACAGAATTTCAAATGAAACAGAAAAAGACAAAACTTTGAGTTTTCTCTTGTCCTTACCTTTTTGCAATTTGGCACTGCAGAGTTCAATTTAGTCATATTGTATTTATTTTGCATATCAACTTTTTGTTTCGTATATGAAATCGATGTTAAATTTTTTAAGGTATTGGAAAAGGACTTGCATAATCACAGACTCGAGCTTCAGGTAAATGACCTCAATCAACACATCAAGCAAATGATCAGAGTCACTGCTCTTCAGGACCAAGAAAACAAGCGCATGCAAAAGTATGTTGGTAATATAACTGTGTTATAATCTCTATTAATAAAACAATGTCTTTGCTCCTCAACGCAAATCTCATTGTAAATTTCTGTATTGACTTTTAGAATGGTGAACGTGTTGTTACCAGCTTATGGTCGACTCTACACTGCAACATATGATGCTGGGCTGGTTACAGCCCATGATAAGGAGAAGAACCATGAGCTGGAGCAGCTTGTGCTAAGGGAACGAGGTGTTGTCTGGGCAGACCAGGAAGGAGCGGGCCAGGACGTAAAAAGTTCATCTACTGGACAAACGACACAGGAGACCAAAGGCCAAGGGAACCTTGAGTTTTGCGGCGAATTGGCGCCTGTGCTGTCATTCTCACAACTGCTCTACCACCAGAGTAGCCCTTGTAGTAAGTCGACATGTACACTTTATTGATCATTCTTTTACAATTATTGTAATTATTTCTCACCATTGATGTTTAAAATATTCACGCCATAGGAATCCTTGTATTTGTTAACTGACGCTAAACCACACTGCAGAACTACATTACACTGCTCACAAAAAATATATATATATACCCTGCAGGACTTAGCCACGAGGTTGTCTCCCTGGCTCATGCTGAGCATTCATTCAACGGCCCGTTTAATTTCCCCATCACTTCTAATCTGCTGTTTTATAGCAATGTCAATGACTTTGTGGATTATTTCCAGTCTTATAATGGGTCATTTTGGTTGTTTCTACTGTGCAAAGTTGTTACTGTCATTAATTACTTGCATGAGGAGCGATCACAAGAATGACGTAAATGGCACGTCTTTACTCACGCAGACATAAATGTCGTTGTGGGTGTGTGTGTGTGCTGGGGTTTTGACGTTTGGATCATTTTGAGACGTTTTAATGTATTTATTTATAATAAGGATTGTTTCAGTTATCAGAAACCTGCCGGACCCTGAACTGCTTCTTTATAATGAAAAAAGAAAGGGAAGTGTGTTGTGTCTGGGTACAAATCAGTGCGCTCACACTAGCCAAACGTGCTGTTCTTTAGGTGTAAAGTGGGCATCTTACACCTTCGAGGGGGGCACAAACTTGTGCACACGCATGGCTAAGCTGAGTCACAGAATGACGAATGCAGGGGTGTCCGAAGTGTGGCCCAGGGCATTTACGGCCAACAACTAGTATTTATTGGTCCTCAACATGTTCTGAAAATGAAATTATTTCTTTATTGCTGAGGTACAGTACATCCGGAAAGTATTAACAGCGCTTCACTTTTTCTACATTTTAATATGTTACAGCCTTATTCCAAAATGGAATAAATTAATTTTTGTCCTCAACATTTTATAGACAATACCCCATAATAACAATGTGAAAATGTTTTTGTTTTTTTTAATAATTGATCATTTATTAAAAATAAAAATCACATGTACGTAAGTATTCACAACCTTTGCTCAACCTTTCAACCTTTGGCAGCAGTTACACCCTTAAATCTTTTTTAATTCGATACCACAAGCTTGGCACACCTACCTTTTAAACAGTATCGCCCGTTCCTCTTTGCAGCACATCTCAAGCTCCATCAGGTTGGATGGGAAGCGTTGGGTTTCATCCAGGATGTCTATGTATCTTGTTGCATTCACCTTTTCCCTTTATGCTGACTAGTCTCCCGGTTCCTGCTGCTGAAAAACATTCCCACAGCATGATGCTGTCACCACCATGCTTCACCATAGGGATGGTATTGGCTTGGTGATAAGCAATGCCTGGCATTCATGCTAAAGAGTTCAACTTTTTCTCATCAGACAAGAGAATTTTGTTTATCATGGTCAGAGTATTTCAGGTGCATTTTTGCAAACTTTTTTTTTTTTTACAAAGAAATGGCTTCCGTCTGGCCTCTATACCATGCAGGCCTGATTAGTGGAATGCTTCAGAGGTGATTGTCCTCCCGGAAGGTCTCTCCACAGAAGAATGCTGTAGCTCTGACAGCGTGACCATCGAGATATTGGTCACCTCCCTGACTAGATTAAGATAAATGCAGCATTGTACAAAGACATCCTGGATGAAAACTAATGCTTCCCATCAAACCTGATGAAGCTTGAGAGATGCTGCAAAGAGGACTGGGCAAAGAAAAATGGGCAAAACTGCCCAAAGATAAGTGTGCCAGGCTTGTGGCATCGCATTAAAAAAAACTTGAGGCCGTAATTGCTGCCAAAGGTGCATCAACAAAATATTGAGTAAAGGTGAATACCTAATTTTTTAAATTTACATTTTTTAAATAAATCTGCAAAAAACATTTTTAAAACATTTTCACATTGTAATAATGGGGTGTTGTGTGTAGAATGTTGAGGACAAAAACGTATGTATTCCATTTTAAATAAGGCTGTAATATAACAAAATGTGCGCACAAAAAAAGTGAAGCGCTGTGATATTAGATACAACACTAACAACGAGGGGTGTTACAAGGTCTCGTGAGAATAAAATAGACGATACTTCTCGTTTAGAGAAAAGCTATCCCGCGGGTGGAAAGCCGTTAGAGGTTTTCTTTTTTTCAAATAGTCAGAAGCATATTCGTATGGCTATGCGCAGGGGAATGAAAGCACACGCTAATTGCTGTACGAACACTACACACTGATAGATAGCAAACAGAGCTAGCCTCGGCATTCCTTGCACCGCGGCGCAACTTGCCCACTAAGGCAAGCATGGCGGCCGCACTCCTTTATTTGATTTCACAGCCAAAATGTGTGTATACGTCATTTTGGCAGAAGCAGCTAATTGTTTATTTTAGTTTTTATTTGTAGAAAAAAGATAAACAGTTAAGACTTCAAAGTGCACCTCCATTGTTTTGTGAGCCAACCAAATAAAAACAAAAAAACGTTTCCTTGTTCACTCTTGTATCATGTTATAATAGTTTTTCTTAGAAGCAAGGTCGCTGACAGGAATTCTGATTTATGGTTTCGCTCACCTGTTTAAACTCTGCACGACGGCCATTGCAATTGTTTTTTTAATCCTTTCGTATGTTAAGATCTCTCCTGTGGGTAGTTACATACTCATTCTCTGTTGATATAATGATACTTGTAAAAAAATGTAGTTTATTTGCCGCAATGGAGGATTATTAATTTAGTGGAGCAGCTCTGGAGCACCAAAAAAATACAGTGTCAGCCAGAGGGGATCTGCTTTTGTGATCTGCAAGTAAAGTAGGGATGTGCCGATCGATCGGCCGACGATTTTTTAAATTGTTCTTTTTCTTTTATTTTTTTTAATCAGTAGTCTAACAAAATAATACACAATACAATTCCAATTCTAAACCATACCCGGACCAGCAACATTCCGAACAGCAATCAACAGGGTAAATGAGAGGACACACAAACATGACACAAAACAATCCAAAGTAGTCAAACAAAAATGAGTAATATCAACAACAGTATCAATATTAATAAGAATTCCAGCATAAAAGTGATTAAAAATCAATCATTTACATTGTCATCACAGCCATTTCTAAAAAATAAAATAAAACAAATTAAAACAAATGGACAATAGTGTTACAGTGGCTTACACCTGCATCACATTTCATAAGCTTGACAACACATTGTGTCCAATATTTACCACAAGGATAAAAATAAGTCTTATTTTATGTTTATTTAATAGTAAAAACAAATGTATTTATTATTTTATTGAAAAAGTATGTGATCTGCCATTTATGTCTTTTAATAGATTACAAACGCCGATCCTGTCTGACCGACAATTCATTTTTGGTCCCCCGGCTGACAAGCGGCCAGCTAATTATGTGTCTCCATACACCGCGTGGAGCTGTTACCCTAGGCCAGTCCTTCTCAAATAGTGGGGCGGGCACCCCTGGGGGTAGCGCAGTGTTATGCCGGGGGGGGTGCATGTGACCTGGGGGAACATGCTTTTTTTCCGTACCAGAATATGACGAAGCGTATGTACTTTATCACTTACTTTCACTGGAACCACGGTGGGAGACGAGGAAAGGCTGGTTAGTTGTTTCCGTTAATATTAATAAAATTACAATATTATGCAGAGGTATAGTTGTAACAAGTGTATAGGCAAATTATACTGTTTATTGTCATGGTAGAGAGTTGGGGGGGCGCAACATTTTTTCTTCTTCTTAAGGGAGGCATAACAGAAAATAATTGAAAAGCATTGCCCCAGGCTAATAATAATCACCTCCATTACAGCAAGTAAAGAGCTTTTTTTTTTAGACTAAGCTAGCTTGAAACAACATCAAGAAATAAGTGCTTTGTAAACTTTAAAAAGTCCAGATGGAACCGTGTTGAAGCAAAAAGTAAGCAGTTATCAGGAATATTTAACGTAGATTAATAAGAGGATGATATAATGATATAACAACTACAATTGGTGTATCAGCATTGTCACAGTCCATACACGACATAAAAGAGGAGGATAACGTTAGTATATAATCAATAAAAGAGTAATTAGATTTATTTATTTATTTTTAATAACTTTTTTGTTATTTTTATTCATGATTACAAACTCAGGGAATAATTCACTGGACACAAGAGGACTTTAAGGGCAAAATCAAATGATTTAGATGAGTAGAAGATAGTAGTTTTTAGTTATTGTGTACAGTTGACTTTGTGTTGCTCAAGCCATTGTATGTAATAAAAGAGAATAAGGAAGTACTTGTGTTGATATTGTTACATTGTCAATAGCACTCACCAGAAATAAATAGAAAAAAATGTTACAGTTAATACATGTGATCGGTATTGGTATCTTCCAATCTCTCCCATGGGTAATCGGAATTGGCAGCATAAAACCCTGATCGGAACATTCTTAATTCATCCCAACTGGCCAATCACATACTTTGACAGATACTGACAGTGGCTTATTGAACCCAGCATTTCAAACCATATTCTGTGGTTCCAAAATATGTTTACCTTTATACTAAATGAAAACATTGTTGCCTTGTCCAAGAATTCCCCAAACGTATGTCAAGTAGGTGCAATACAAGTTTCACTTGATACCAAAACCTTGTACAAACGTTTAAGTGAAGACATAAAATGTTCATACTGTACCTAAAAAAAAAATGTGTACAATAAGTAACGGATCAAAAACAAAAGATGAACTCATGACATACAGTATTTAAAAAAATAAATAAACAAGTGTCTTGCGGCTTCCCTTCCATTTATCTGATTGGATATACTGTACATACTAAATGATTTTGGTTCATGTTAATGACAGCAGTGAATGTTAGGACATTGCAGTTTGCACCACCTGCTGCTGCCTCTGGCATAAGATGTATACCTTGCTCAAGATGTTGGCCAAAATGGTGTTACAGACACAGCCAATAGGTTAAGCCTTGTTGGCACAACCGGCTGTTTGTATTTGGCAGTTATCCCGGGGAAAAGTAAAACCAGAGAGCACTCTTTTTAAGCAAGTCTTTTAATAAACAAAACCATTGTTATATTAAATTTTGCAGAGTGTTAAAAACATATTTAACATGGATTTATATTTTTACAGGTTCACGGATGGGAACTAAAAGGTTATCCTCGATCAAAACTGCCCCATCTACAAACGGTAAGGTTTTTTTTCTTTCTTTAATTGTCTAAATTTTCTAAGTTTGTTTTGAATTGAGCTCTTTAGTGTTTCTCTATTTGTCTGCGTGTGTGGTGTGGGGGCTTTATTTCTACCCATAGGTCGATTTGTTTTTGTTTTGTAGGTTTAGGGGTGGAATTCATGTGATAAATGAATCGATAAAAAAATTTGCATAACTAGCTGTCACATTTGCAAAATGTATGTTAAAAAACATCATAAGTAAACATGTTAACAACCAAAAACAAACATTCTTCTGTCTCTTCTTTTTGTCGCTGCACTTTTCCTGAAATTTTGTACATCATTCGCAATCCTTATAAGAGACAAGAACACCTTTCGCTTTTCTGTGCAATCTAAATGATGAAAAACTGATAGCAAGAGGCGGCAAACAAAACAGGTAATGTGGAGTCATCTATTCCGCCTACAAAGCCCTTTTAAAAAACATGCAACAGCGATCCATTTACATGTCTTGACCTGCATATTAGCCGAGAAATAGCGACTTTGTTATTGTGAGAGCTAATGCCAAGGAACTACTTTTAGCAGCACCTTGCTCACAGAGACACACACGCTGCTTCTTCTGCCACCAGCGAAAGGCAAGCTAGCTACAGAGCTGTTGGTGCTGTATCACCTCTGAGTTTGTGAAACATAATGCTGGATTACAAACCACCCGACGACATCGCTAGGAAGACATATCAAGATGCTTGTTTCATCCCACCATTTTGTACCTGAGGAGTGCTGACTATTCTGAATTAATTATCTGAACGGGGGCACAAGTCTGAAAGACACAACCATCAAAGTTAGAGTGGACATAATGACTGTTTTATAATGTTCATATTTTGTGTTTCTTGTTATTTGTGTTGGCCTTGTGATGAGGTGGCGACTTGTTCAGTGTGTACCCTGCCTACCGCCCGAATGCAGCTGAGATAGGCTCCAGCACACCCCGCGACCCCGAAGGGGACAAGCGGTAGAAAATGGATGGATGTTAAGCACTAGTGCTACATGAAGGCTTAGTGTTTCACTATAGCATCCTCCCTAAATTTAGGCTAAAAAAGATAGGTTCTGGATCAGCATTTCTGCCAAAGCAGTTGTCATTGGCTCTCTTGAAGTCTGCCATGATAAGCGTTAGTTATTTTTGTTGACGGAAGTAGCGTTCGTTGCTAAGCGATCTATGAAATTTAAGCGTCCAGGAAATAAGTTACGGTTATACCTAAAGTGACCAAAATATTATAAATATTGCATGTTGTCATGAATGTGCCTGTTACTACATTGCACACATATTTAATGCATGTATTTAAAATGTTATTGGAGGTTTTTTTTAGAGATGTTTGTAGGTGGAGTAGATCGTATTCCCATTACCTGCATTGTTAGCCGCCTCTTGCTAGCAGCTTTTTCACTATTTAGAATGCATAGAGAAGATAAAGAAGTCTGTGTTCTTGTCTCACATAAGGCCCTTTTCCACCGAAGGATCTTTCCACATTTACCCCAGTAAATTAAAAAAACTTTGCGTTTTCCACCAAAAATACCCCAGGAACTAATGTATTCCCTAGTAGCTTGGTACTGTGTAAAGTTCCTGAAGAACTTTAGAGGGGCGGGCTGTGCAGTTGAACGCTGCTTGGTTGAATCAAAGGGTGGGGTGTTTCTAAAACTTGGTATTTGAAATTTCATCCGCCATTACTTGTTTATTTCCTATTTCTTGTGTATTTCTATTACAACATACTTGACAACAGAGAGAAAGAAGAACAAAATAAACTTCTAGGTATTGTGGGTGGAGGGCAAAATTCCAAAATTAAATTGCAGTTCCCTTTTAATGCCACAAGACGGAGGCGCCTGTGAGTGCTGTGAGATGGGAGGAGGGCCCACAGCCGCACTTGGTTCTTTTTTAGAAGAGCTATACAGGCTTTCATGTCAGAGTCCTCAAAAATTTCTAGCAGATTTTTCGCAAATCGCTTTTCAGAAAAAGAGTTGCTAGGATTGCTAGGTTATCAATACTCATACCTCCTGCTCGGTCTTCTTATTCTCTGGCAGACCATGTGCATTGTAATGTGTGTACGAGCGAGGGCGAACAGGTGGTGCTATAACTATTTGTGGCTGCCCATGACAAATAAATGTATGGGAAACATTGCTACAACCTAAGTCGTGTAATACAATTCGATTTATAACTCTGCTACAGATATTGTGTCCTCTCCCAGAGTTGAGTCATATAGTGTGGAACACGATTGATTTTATAGAGAAAAGTTATTCTTAAAGACCCTTTGGTGAAATGCAACTCAAAGGCTGTCGTGAAATATTACATTTCAAAGTGGCTAAAATGAAATTTATTGCACATGGTCTACTATGGCTTTAACAAAACATCTTGTGGTTAAAATAAAGATTTCAAGAAAAGGTTTATTGAATGGGAACACAATTTGAAAGCACCATGGGGGCTGTCACTGTTACTTTTGCATTTCTTTTTGAAATATGGGTGAAATACAATAGCTGGTTTGAAAGTTTACTGGTAACATAAGCACAGCCTATTTATGTGAAGATTATTTTGTTGAATAATGGTTCTCCACTGTTTGTTGTGCTTTCATTGGCATTGTTAGAATAAAATATAATTTTGTATGAATAGGGACGTACTTCCAAAACAACTGATACTATAAACTGAGTGTATAACTATTGCTATTTTCCAACAATTGTCCCTAGTTGGGCTTTTAAATAAATAAAATACTCTTACACACCATAAAATCAATCAAATGTACTCAAATATCACCCCGGTGAAACTTCAGTTGGGTTCAGTTCAGTTTATTTAGTACTTTAACTCAATTACCACTGCACAATTAAGACTAAAGTATTTTGTAGAAATAAATAAAAAAATTAAGAATGTCTCTGTTTGGCAATAGTAGCATTAATCAATGAAGTTGTTAATTTTTCAGCATGCCTACAAGCCATTCAGGGCCTTCAAAAGAGCATGCCAATGAAAGTATGTGTAATATAATCAGTGTAATATATGCAACCTTTATATAACTGTTGTTAATCACTATAGTTTCCCTTATTGGGAGCATGCAGCCGCTGTTTTGTCTCTCTAATGAAATCATAACTGTCTGAATCTCAATATTTTATGTACTGACGCTAGTTTCTCTAATCTCCTATTAAATTCCACTGTGCCTAGATGTCCGTCCCTTTCCACTTCCTCAGCTCTTATGATAGGCACTGCACCATAATACAGTATGAGAAATAGCTCCGCCCTGCAATTTGCTCAGCCAATCAAATAGGACCAGATTTAGAAAGGGAAGGGCTTTAAAGGGGGAATTAACACTTTGCCTGTCTGGTTATTAATAGAAACTAATACAAAAATAGTCACAGAAGGTGGCCTTAGAGGATTAAATCGTGTCCAAGCTTATGTTTTTTTCCATAAATTTCCTCCCTCTCCTGTTTTTTTTTAGTCATTTGTATCGCAATGGTTTCACATTCCTGTACATTCCTATATATTTTACTTTTCATATGTTTCCCTGTGCTTCAGATGTCCCATTGTCTGGTTCAGCCCTCCATTCTGCTTTTTCTTTTTACCCGCAAACGTTTTTTTGTTTTTTTTCTGTCTCGCCTCAAACCCTCCCAATCCCTCTTGAGCTTCATTCATGAAAATGCAGATCCACAGCAGGGCAGGGAAAAACGTCAGCAGACGTAAACTCCCCGGCTCCACCAACCAGGATAGGCGCACTATAAAAAACAGGCAGCAGCAACCAAGCGACCCTAATTCAGTGCTGCCTCCACCAGAAATAGCAACTCATGCATGTATTAATCCCCTACAAGCCAAAAATATGTGATTGAAGGAATTCTGCTTCCATTTATTGCTAGAAACATCTCCACCGCCACAGGATAGTACTATTTATTTCTGGCTTCTCACTCTAGAGTGCTGTCTGACGTCTGAATCATAGCTGCTATATATTACTTCAAAAATGTCAAACTGACGTCTCAATCAATTGCGTTGCTCACAGTCACTGTCTCTATGGTGTGATATTAGTGATTTCCTCTTAAACCCTCATCATCCCTGGTTACTTTGCTGCAGGAAATGCTATGAGTGTAATGGTCTTCATCATACAGCATTATACAGGTACTGATATTCAACCCCATTCTCATCTACAAATTAATAATTTGGTTTGGATTCTGAGCACAGATGCTATTTAATGGTTGTCATTTGTGTATTCATAAATGGCATTGAAAAGTCTAGGGCTGAACTATTCAACTCAATTGTTTTGGTGGCCACACTTCCAGAAAGCTAAGGACCGGGGGCCTAACTTCTCCCTTCACTATTCCTCTTATTTTGTATATTCCTGAAAAATAGCGTCCTCTACAGTAGACATTTGATTTTGGTCTATTTATTTTGTCAGAGTTACAGGAGCGCTCTGCTGTTTTTAAGGAAATTCTGCAAAATAGTTTGTCAAAGACCATCTCTGTGACAGCACTTTAGTATTTTTAAGACTCTGCTACAAAAATGTTAGTCTCTTACAAGTTTTTTGACCTGAACTCACAGCCTGCCAGTTGAATAGCCCAAATGTTGAAAAAGAAAGGATCTAAAATGGAACCTTGATGAACACTAGCTGTATAACTAAAGACGTTGAACAAATGACTACGAGCTACAGCAACACAAAACATTGTAATTGCCAAAAAGAGGTGCCTTGAGGAACACCTCAGTTGTGTATATGACAAGTTTGGACCCCTTTGTTCTAAGTTTTTCTTAGCAAGGTTAAAATATCAATACAAGGATCTCTTAATGTGTTTACATTGGTCTAAGTACCTCTATACCTCTCGTGTTTTTTTAAATTTGCTGCAAAAGGTCGAATTTGGCCTCCGGGCTGCAAGTTGACAAACCCTGGTGCTGCGCCTGTGGGCACCTGCATTAGGCAAATGGGGTACCCGCAGAGGGTTTTTAAAAATTGCAGTGCAAATTATTGTGAACAAATAGATGACAAAGGATTCTGCACATGTTTAAATGTGTTAAAAATAACAACATTTTATTTGAAAGACAAGTATATAACTAAAATGTTGTTACTGTTCGACTATACATGTGTCATGTGAGCCTAGGCACTGTTTGCAATGTTGAATGCTTATTATGATTTACACAACAATTTATCATACATCTTAAAATATACAGAAATGCGATTGAATGGCCCTTGAAAAATAAGAAAATCAGATTTTTGATTTAACCGACTATTAGGAATAAATTGGGCATGTTATGTAATATGTTGATGCTTGATTTCCTCTCTTCTTACTGCATGTATTGTTTTTTTTTGTTTTGTTTTGTTTCATTTAGGAATTAAAAGTAATCTAGGTATGAAGCAAGAAGAAGCAAGATCTCCCCAAAAACTCTCTGTGTTGTTCCCACCACAAAGCCCCAGCACCCTCTCACAAAATTCCCAAGGCTGTGAAGAGGGCATCTTTCCTCTCCAGTACACACCAGAACCTGCCCAAAGAGTTGTTCAGGTCGTTCCATTGAGTTTGTCCACCGACTTGGATCCAAATATGACATTTGAACTTCCACACCAAGAAGATCTATCCAATTCAACAATTATAATAAGCAATGATGTCGCCTCAAAGGCATTCAAGTCTGTGAATGTTTCAGCCCACAGTGATGTAATCAATCCTGCCAAAGCCTATGAGGCAAACCAGACTCTTCCCCAAGGGTGAGTAAGTGTTTGGTTCTCAAAAAGGCCCAACTTTCCAGACTTCTGTTTGTTAAAAATGTTGTGCTTGTGTTCTACATGATGTGGAAGTACCGTGGTTGATGTGTTTTAAGTAGCCCCTTGCATTTGTATGACACTTCTAGATTTGAACGATGGCTTCCCACTTCTCTGTGAGCGCTTTGAGTATCTAATAATAGAAAAGCGCGATATAAAATCTAATCCATTATTATTATTATTATAGTCAATAGTCTATGAGAATTTTCTTAGATTTCCACAAGATCTTTTGAATTTCTCACCTCACAGCTCCAGCAAGGCCATAGTGCCCACTGCTCAGTACTGTTAGTCACTTTTTCTCAAAAATGGCAGCCAGAAAGTGTTTATTGGATGCACAAATTGTGTATCCAAACCGGAATAAGACAGAAATTTGACTTTTTTTTCTGGGGAGCTGAAGACCCTTTACAAACAGCTGTTTTGTAAACAGTACAGTCCGATGCCAGATTCTCAAAAATTCATCCAATGATATATAATATTCTTTACTGTTTGCTGATAACAATTAGCACATAACCGGTTAAGGGGCTGAGTCTTTATTTAGCTTTGAGTCGTGGCACAGGTCTGAAACCGACCCTTCGCTCCTGGCCTTTTGCAACAGATTTGATGTAGTTAGGAAAGAAGGCTAAGGAATCTGAGCTTATCGGCCAAAAGGAAAAGAACGCAGATTCACCATGTACACAACTTAAGATGTATTTATTAAAGGAAATACCAATCTCATTGGTTAAGTGGAGCTTTAAGGTCGAGGGGGTTATGTTAGACAGATTCAGAATCCAGAAAGTATAGTAGAATAGTAGAAATAGACAGGCTAAAATTAGATAATCATTGCATTATGATGCATTTTTTTGGATCAAAGTATAAATTCAGCCAAATCTCAGCATGTCCTTGTGCCAATTGGTAACACTGAGGTTAACATTGATACATCTGTTTACCCAGAATGCATTAAGATAATGGTCAGAGGATTTTTCTGTGTCTATTTTTTGAAGGATTACACAATGTCGGCTAGTGAGAAAACACATTTAAATATTTGGTGCAGATCTATTTTTAACATGGCAAAAAAAAGTGTTTTGTAACACAGAATTTTGTAGAGATTACGTTCAAAGTAACCCGTCACTCAGGAGGATTACGCATACAACGTCTTATCCCAAGTGGCACTTCCGACAGAGGCCTGAAGAAAAATCTGCCATGGAACCGCCAGCCGGTCAAAATAACTCTCTTGACTGCTCCTTAAGCATGAGACACACCTCTGACTGTGTTAAGGGAGGTGAAGCAGAACATTCAATCAACAGAGAGGGAGCAGCTCCACATTAGATATTCTGTTGTGTAATAGAACAGTGGGCTATGGCGGCCTCCTGCTTCACCGATGAATACACTGAGTTTCATGTGAACCTAACAGGAATCTGTTTGCAGATATCACAACCCTGCTTCTTTACAAGTAAGACGGGCCAATCCAACCTACATGCACATGACGTCTGCTGCGCAAGGGAAACGTAAACGGTAATTGTTATTCATCACTTTATTTGGCATTTGCTTGCATGTCATATCAAAGTCAGTCTAGATCAATATCGCCCCAAGACCGCCAGCCTGGAAGCACCCCCAGGCTAATAGTAAAGTATATAGAGGATGTCCTGAACTAAACTTTCAATGTTTACCAAAATGCATTTTTTACAGCATTATACTGCCAGTCATATCTCTTTGAAAGGATACCTCTCAAAATCTTTGTTTTATATCGGGACAATGTGGCTCAGATGGTAGCGCATCCGTCCAAAAACTTGAGAATTCTTGGAACGATGACAGCTTCCGTCATCACTTCCGTTGTGTCCTCGGACAAGACACTTCACCCACCTTGTTCCTCAGTGCCACTCACATTGCTGTAATCATGGAGTAGCATCCATAATGAATAAAGTTGGTATGGTATGGTAAGAACATGTAATTAGGGATGTTCCGATCAGGGTTTTATGCTGCTGCTTTCAATACTGATTACCTATAAGTGAGATGGGCCGATACCAATCACATGTACTAACTGTACATTTTTCTATTTTTTATGGTGATCGCTATTTACGGTTTGATATTATCAACACCATTTTTTAAACTAGTTCCTTATTCTCTTCTATGTGTGTATATATGTTCAGCCTTGTCCTCCAGTGATAACGATACGTACAGTAGGACACAAAGAAATGCAGTTTATTGCTGTAATATAGGTGATTAATATTAGCTTAGAGGAGCGGCTCTTCACTGTGTATGGAGATACACCAATAGCTGCGAGCTGCTTTTCAGCTAGAAATAAATACAGTATGTCAGCCAGATGAGATAAGTATTTGTGATCAGCAATAAAATGTATAATTCTGCAAGGTCAATCGAATAATTTTCCGTGAAAATTGGCCGATACTGATGGCCGATTGATCACCACATCCATTTACAATATTTTGGTCATTAAGCATCACCGCGTTAATGTTACAGCAATTAACACTACTTCTATAAACAACTACTATCACTAATCATGGCAGACTTCATAAGAGCCAACGACGACTACCGTATTTTTCGGAGTATAAGTCGCTCCGGAGTATAAGTCGCACCGGCCGAAAATGCATAATAAAGAAGGAAAAAAACATGTATAAGTCGCACTGGAGTATAAGTCGCATTTTTTGGGGAGATTTATTTGATAAAACCCAACACCAAGAATAGACATTTGAAAGGCAATTTAAAATAAATAAAGAACAACAGGCTGAATAAGTGTACGTTATATGACGCATAAATAACCAACTGAGAACGTGGCTGGTATGTTAACGTAACATATTATGGTAAGAGTCATTCAAATAACTATAACATATAGAACATGCTATACGTTTACCAAACAATCTGTCACTCCTAATCGCTAAATCCCATGAAATCTTATACGTCTAGTCTCTTACGTGAATGAGCTAAATCATATTATTTGATATTTTACGGTAATGTGTTAATAATTTCACACATAAGTCGCTCCTGAGTATAAGTCGCACCCCCTGCCAAACTATGAAAAAAAACTGCGACTTATAGTCCGAAAAATACGGTAATTTGAGACACATGAAGATCAAGAGTGAATGTATGGAGGATAAGTTAAAAGTTTTAAATGCTGGGTGCTAAGCAGATCCAGCTATAATGAAACACTAAGCTATTAAGTAGCAGTAATGCTCGGGTGCCAAACCTTTCATCAAAAAATAGGAACAAAACAGTGAATGTCAATGTCTGCTCTTACTGGGATGCCAACTGATGGGATGAATATATTTTTCAGCAAAAGACTTGTGAATTGTGCGTGGAAATTCAGCATAGTCCTAACTCCTCAGATTATAAATGCTTGAAGAACACAAGTATCTTCCTGCGTCTTTCTAACAATGTCGTCGAGTTTAGAACCTGTATGCACTGATTTAGTTGGTCCGGAGTTTTAGCTGGCAGCTTGTGGATTTTCTAAGTTTCAAGCTCCTAACTTAAGGGTGATTCCGCATCAGCAACAGCATCACCTCTGTGAACAAGGTGCTGTGTCACTATGCCAGAAAAGTAGTTCCTCGGCGTTAGCTTTTACAATAAGAATGTTGCTATAGCTTGGTTAAAGGTCACAGCACGTAAATATGACATTTTGGCAGTTTTGGATGTTTTTTTTAAGTGCTGTAGAGGAGTAATGATAGAATACCCATTACCGGCATTGCCTTGTTCGAGCAGGGTTTTTTTTACTATCTAGAACACACAGAAAAGGAAAAGACGTGTTATTTTCTCACATAGGGATTGTGGGTGAAATTCTAAAAAGGTGCAGTTTTTCTTTTAGAGGGGGATTTTAAGCCTTAAGTTTAGAAAAAACATTTTATTTTACACACATAAGGTTTAATAGAAGGCAGACGTGACACTATCTGTTCGTCCCTCCAAGATCGCATAAAAACCATGTTTTTTTTTAAAATATTTTTTATTTTGTAAAGATTTTGCTAGAAAGAACAAATCCATAATGCTTAATAACTAAATATACTGTATTTAGTTATCAGCCATGTGTTATGAGCATTGACCGTTCAATTTGTTTTTCCTTAAGTTAGGCCTTTTGTTTTTTTGTAATGATAATTTTAGAAAGTGCCATAGGCCAATAAACACTGACCTTTCCTTTTTGTGTTGAAATAGTACACTAAAGCCAGCCATGTAAGTCTGTATTTGTTTTTATGAAGAAGTCAAACATTGATAGTAAAATGTACTTTTTATAAATATTTTCTCTCTTTTTTTCCCCCGCACTGTTAGGGAGAGAGATGAGAATCTGTCAGGACCAAAGCGTGTTAAGAAGGTTCCCTGCCTGGCCTCCAGACCAGTCAGGGTACATCATCTCTCTGGTAAGTATCATAAAATAAAATAAAACTTTCAATAATATACAGGCTGTCCAAAGATTTCCTAAAAAGTCTTCAATTGGATTTTCCAAAAGGAAGTTCTGAATTATGCTTAGTTGCAAATGACGGTTGATGCTAAAATTTGTTTTCAAAATGTAAAATGCCACAAAGGTTCGGTCTCAGACTGGGCTCCTGGGGAGGGGGTCCAGACTGAGGCCAAGAAAAAAAAAACTGAATAGCCATAAGCACACATAAATGTTACATAGAATCCACAAAACTTGCAACAGAGGGGAGGGAGTGGGGGCTACGGAGGCAGGCTGCTGCTATCCAAAACGCTGCTCAGTCGTCCATCACCCCTAAGGGAGTGGGATTAGGTATGTGTGCGTGGCGTGTATTTTTTGTGGATGCATATGTGTATAAGCCTGCAGCGTATGAATCGTAATCGTAATCAAATCAGGAGGTGCCCAAAGATTTCCACCACATGTTGACCAGTAGTCTTCCCCTTCTCTGGTCGAAGTTCCAAAGAACAGTTAAGTGCCGACTAACCAATCAGGTGTAAGGATCTGCCCACTGACTTTGACTCATGAAGTAATTAAACAAATTATTTAATAATTAGGGCAGCACAGTGCCTAACAACAAGAAGGTCCTGGGTTCGATTCCCTGGCTCGGGATCTTTCCGTGTGGAGTTTGCATGTTCTCTCCAGATATACTGGCTTCCTCCCACCTAGTTCACTTAGAGGGGCTGTTTGTTAACAATATTTTTTCAAACCAGCAAATACTAATTATATTGAATAAATTAGATCATAAATGCTCGTCGGCACGAGAACTTTGTCTGACGTTCAGGGTTGCCACTCACAACTGTCTCACACATTAGCTAGCCAAATCGCTATCAGTAGCTAACCATACCCAAAGCTAATGCACATGTTACGTACGAATGTAGTATACGTCACTACATGTTAAAAGCCTTAAGAAGGTGCCATATAATGCTTAAAACACATTAGAAAGTTAGCGCTTTCTGATTTCTGGGACGAGAGTTCAGAGGAGGCTAACTCTTGCACGTTGTTGAATGAAGACACTTTAAAAACGCAGTGTATTGTTAACACAACAATGTCGTGCTCCAGGAAAAGCTCTGTTATTGTTTGCATAATTCCTCCTTATTTTCTTTTAGTTGTGCTTTTCCTCTCTGTAGAAAGATGGCAGCGACAAGCACCTGCCCGCTGCCTTACATGGTGAGCCAGGGTAGTAGTATGGGCCTCATTATGTATCTGCAGTTTATTGGCCAATGAGCAAGATTAATGATGTCACACTTACACTGAAGACATTGGCTGTAGAAAACCATTGTGTATAATAAATATGTCTGAAAACATTACATTGGAAAGATACTGACAAACAGACGCAATAACCTGCCATCAAACCCAGTTCATGAAGGATTGCGCAGTCAGAAAGTAGACTCAACTCGTCCCAGCCTCATTTCAGGTTTCTATTCTGTGTTTAATCAGGGAATATGCATATTCAGCTATTTTTACTTTAGACAATACTAAAAAGGCATTCATGACACAGTTCATTGGACAAATATTCATATTAATTTCATGTTATTGTCTGTTTTATATCTGATATCATTACACTATTTCTGTGATGTTTGCACAAAAATTAAATTATACAAATGTTATCTGATAATTTTTCTGTATATATTTCCCTGTAGAGCCAAATGTTTTGGAGAAAGAAAGCTTCAGTATTTTTTAACTTGATGACATTATTTTGACTAGTTTTTGAATGCAAGGTCTTGAAGCTGGGGTACTTGAATCTTTCTTTAAGTGTCTAGTCAATAGAAAAGCGCTATATAAATCTATTCCATTATTATTATTATTGTGTCACCAGGCACAATTCAAACTGTAAATACCGTCCACCACTCTGCGCACCTCGCTGATAGTCCCTCCCAGTCTCCTCCTCTCTGGAAGTGCACAAAATTGCGCACGAGAACTGTATGTGCACGCGCGTAGGTTGTTGACAGTCTGAAGTTGCTTCAAAGGATCACCTACTTCGTATTTTGTTGCAGAAAATAAATGTTGTCACAGGTATGTTGTTTTTTTACTCTAATATCGCCGTAGCCATATATTATACAAAGATTTAGCAAAAGTTTAAATGCAGAAACCACAAACTATGTCTCTGCTTACAATCCACAGAACAGCAATCGTGTGACTTTCGGTAACACACGTCGCCACGCAAAGGGATACACACAAAATATAGGAAAATGGAACATTAGATTACCTGTCTAGAAGGAAAACAGCCACTTGTGCGTCCAAAGACCTGCAATGCCCTTCGTCTTGAATACCCTAGACCAACATTTATTCATATTTTGGTTCTTTTTTGTTTGTTTTTCTTCCTCTGACTTTTTCTTTTTGGTTTTTGTTAACATAATTATAACTATAAAAGCAAGCGCAGGTATTCGCGATCTTTCCAGGTGGGTGATTGGCAGCCATGCTTTACTGAAAACAAGTTCGCAATGAGGAGGCTATTTCGTAGGCTCTGCTCACTTTTGCTTTCTCTAAATCCTGTGATTGGATCTGGAGGTGTTGTCCAAATTAGTTTGTCTTCCGGGGTTTTATGTACTACTTAATACTTCATTACAAGGCACAGACAGCATTCAGATGTTGAATTTTTCCAGAAATGATTACTGTTACGATATACTGTATGATGCTAATATTATTTTTTTTAGTTAAAGAAAATAACTTAGGTACCCCAGCTTTAAGTTTGTCTCCATTAAAATTACATACGCTGAATATTTAATGTAGGTTGTAAAGATAAGAAGATACGATTCATCTTTTGGAGACTTTGAGATCCTGCAAATGATTTGTCAATGAACTTAATGTGTATACTTTCAGCGTTCACTCTCGATTGACTCCATTTGTCGCTCCATCAGGTCCAGAAGAGAAAAAACCTCGAAGAGTTGTGAGGAGCATTTCTGAAGGAAACCTGAGCCTCATTCAACCTTCCAAACCCAAGTCACTTTTTTATAAAACATCCCAACAGTTAAAGCGAGTGACGAAGCGGATGTAAAACCTTTTTGCCTGTACTTCTTGATCAGTAAGACATTTTAATGTATTGTTTTGAAGGCTCTGTGAATCGTCTGCTTGCAGACTTTTACTTGGTTTTAAATAAATGTTGTGCACTGATATGACAATGATGATTTTTGAGGGCAAGGGGACTGGATCCTTTCTTGAAATCATTGTTCACTGCAAGGTAGAAAACAATGGTGTATTTTCTTTAACTTGCATGGCTCAGACAGCACTTACATGTGGACTACATGGCAAGAGCAGATACCCGTGGATGTGAACTGCATGTAAGCTAATTAATAATTAAGCTTTTCCTGGAGAACAGCCTGCCAGACACTCCTGTAGTACTGCAATGACACAATATTTTGCTTAGCGCTTTTAAAGCCACTTGACAGAAACATAGTCAGCCTTCTTGGGATCTTCTTTCCAAAATGTTTACCACTAAAAAACGCTCCGTTCAGCTTGTTCACCCATCCTAAGAATGCTCCAACATGTGTTAGTTTAAAATCTTCTACTAACAAGCAGTCCTCACTCATCCTTGTAGATATTTGTTCATTATCATTCTAAAATGTGGTCAATTAAAATGAAATGACTGATAACATATTTGTTTGTCGGTTTTTGGATTGATGGATAGACATTATTTGTCCCACAATGGGGAAATTATGGGGTACAAAAATAAGGTAAACACATAAAAACCACAACAAAGAACACGATATACATTAAAAAAGCACAGAGCTGATGCAGTGGTGCCATTTTCCTTTTTTATCCACAATTTCTTCGCTCTGCAGCACTAATTTTTACTTTCTCTTCTCACTCCATGCGAAGAATCAACAGTGAGACAGCAAGATAGCGCAACCAAATTTGATAGTGGGTACTCTTTACGTGATTATCTGTTTAGCGTGTCCCTCCCTTTGCTCAATGGCCACTTCCTGTTTTGCCGGGTTACCAGATCGTGAACGCCTTTGCTCATGCAACCAACCATCCTTAATTCTTTCCGGTTTCTTTCGGCAAAAAAATGTATGTATATATATATATATATAAAAGTAGGGCTATCCAACTATTTAACTATTTTGTTCGCATTTTGTTCATAGTTAACTCAAAATTATTTGCGATTATCTGCAGATAGCTATAATTTTTCGTCATTAATAAGTGTACCCTAGACCAGGGGTCGGGAACCTTTTTGGTTGAGAGAGCCATGAAAGCCAAATATTTTAAAATGTATTTCCGTGAGAGCCATATAATATTTTTTTTAACACTGAATACAACTATATGCGTGCATTTTTAAGTAAGACCAACATTTTTAGAATATAATAAGTCCCTCATTCTTTTTAATCAATCAATCAAACAATCAATGTTTATTTATATAGCCCTAAATCACAAGTGTCTCAAAGGGCTGTTATTCTGAAGCTAACCAATAATAAATAAAATACTTCTTACCATTAATGCGACTTCTTGAACAGGTGCGGTAGAAAACGGATGGAAGGATTAAAATGCATGAGAATGTTTTATATTTTGAACGTTATTTTTAACACTGTGATTACCAGCGGAATTATTCAGTACTTATCCTGTAGTAAAGTAATGTCAGCTAAGATTTATCTGAGAGCCAGATGCAGTCATCAAAAGAGCCACATCTGGCTCCAGAGCCATAGGTTCCCTACCCCTGCCCTAGACAGATAATTTTCCAGGGGGCGCTATCCCAGCTAAAATCTGAAATTTCTACCTGAATAAATGCTTCCAATATTCTGTACATTACAGGATGTACAAATTAATGGTCTTCATATTGCTACATGACAATGTTTTAACCAACTCTACTAATTAATAACATTTTATATTGAGCCTGCTAATCATTCTGTAATTGAGGACTTGACCAGAAGATGTTATCAAAAAATGTTACACAATATTTCAGCCTGCACTGAACTCTGTTTAGATTCTGTCGCGCCATGTCTGGGACGAAAAGCGAGCCTGATGTCACACTTACTTCGCGTTGCTGGGAGCCTTTCTCTCATTAAAAGCCGCCAATGTCATCTTAAATTGTGAAGATCGCTTTCCGCAGGTATATCTAGAACAGTGGCGTGCGGTGAGGTTCATATCAGGTGAGGCACTGACTTCATCACAGTCAGATTTACAAACATATGAACCCTAAAGAGTATCTTATTCACCATTTGATTGGCAGCAGTTAACGCAGACCTGGGCATTTTGCGGCCCGCGGGCCGCATCCGGCCCTTTGTGCGTCCCTGTCCGGCCCGCGTGACGCCAATTATAAATGACAAAATAAATTTAAAAAAGTATCTATGTCGAGTGTGCAATACAACGGTGCTGCTTTTGTTTTGAACAGTGTTATTTGTATTACTTCCGTGTGGACGTATGCGTGTGCGTGATTGTGAGTGAATGTGAACAGCTGCAATCACAAATTACAAAATAAAGTTGAAAAAACATCTATGTCATGCGCGCAATACAACTGTGCTGCTTTTATTTTGAAAAGTATTATTTATGGGCGTGTGTCCGTGTGTCCCCTGCGAGTGAAGGTGCACATGCAGCGACAAGTGATGCACGGTTCACACCCGAGACGCTAAAAAGAGAAAAGTTGATGACGAATGGCGTGTTTTCAACAAGACATGGACTGCCAAGCAACGTTCCCTCTAAGGTGCGTGCCTGCGCAATTGCGCACTGCTCAAGCGTCTGCTGCGCACAGCAAATATATGCCGCGCACCAAATCAAATCCCATCTGAATTATAAACAAAATAAACATATTTATTCTATGTAATTTTGCAATGCAACTTTGAGTGACAGTGACAACAAGCGGCCCTAACGGTGTTCGTCAACACCGTTCAATTGAACACCGTTCAATTATTGTAACGTCTATCGAGATGCTTCGAGGACAGGAATTATATCGATCACTTTATTGAGCAAAACTGTTTATATTCGGACATAACCCCACCAAAAACATGAGTAAAACACTTCTATCTCGAAAAAGTAGTCATTTTCTGCCTTACAAACCAGGCCAAAACCAACTTGTCATCTGTCACCAACACGCATACCACTAAACCACTGGTGCGTTTATGGCCACACAAAAAGTCGGACAACTCAAACACCACACAAAGTTACACTATGACTCCTCAGTCATACGTGTGCTTATTTTACTGTCATTTATTATTAATGTTAATTTATTTATATTAGTCATGGAATGCTGTTACACACACTATGTTGAAGTATTACTATTATTATTATTATTATTATTATTTATCTTACGGTATACATCAAAAATAATATTGAGCAAAATTTAATTGAAATATTGTCGATGTGGCCCTCCAGCAGTGCTCGGGTTGCTCATGCGGCCCCCGGTAAAAATTAATTGCCCACCCCTGAGTTAACGGGTTATGTTTAAAAGCTCATACCAGCATTCTTCCCTGCTTGGCACTCAGCATCAAGGGTTGGAATTGGGGGTTAAATCACCAAAAATTATTCCCAGGCACGGCGCCGCTGCTGCCCACTGCTCCCCTCACCTCCCAGGGGGTGAACAAGGGGATGGGTCAAATGCAGAGGACAAATTTCACCACACCTAGTGTGTGTGTGTGTGTGACAATCATTGGTACTTTAACCTAACTATAACTTTACACTTACAAACTGTAGCACACAAAAAAGCTCATTTAATTAAAAAAAACGTTATTATGGTCTTACCTTTACTTATAAGTGCGGGAGCAGTGGTGTTCGTGTTGGAAGAGTTGTGAATGAATGAAATATGAAATCCGCGCTGCAGTCTGCAGGTGTACCTAATGTTGTGTCCCTGTTCACGGCTCCTCTGGCGCGCCGCGCGAGCATTGTTGTTTTTGCACTTTTTGTCTTCTTGTTAAGTGACTTTTTTTTGGGTGGATTCGGTCTTGCACGTGGAGGGTTTGGGTGTAGGCTTTGGTTGGTGTGGCGCTCCCGTCGGGCGGTGCATTCTGCAGCGGAGGTGCTTGGCACCAGGAGGCGGGGTTATGAGACGAGCCTCCAGTTTTATGATCGCTCAGCACAAGAAATACGTTACACACATACAGTTGTTGACAAAATACACTGGACATTATATACCTCAGCTAACTAAACTATGGAAATGTATAATATAATTTATATAGCAATACGGTCTCACTGCACAGCAGGCCAGCAGTTAGCCGAGTCATTGCGCACAATCCATGTTGAGGCACAAATCAGTGACGTGCCTCAACTGGCTGCTGATCACCGCACCGTCTCTTCTCAGTATTTAAACGGCAAATGTGAAAATAAAAATAATTTAAAACTGGTGAAGTTAAATGGAAAATAACTTTAGTATAATCACTGGATACTTATAACAATTTAATAATTTTTTTTTCTTTTTACTTTTTTTTTTCTTTCTATGATGGTAGGTGAGGCCGTGCCTCCCCTGCCTCTAGTGACTGCACGCCACTGATCTAGAATATATTAAAGTACGTCCACAGCGCAGACACGCTGCCTCCGCTCCAGACAACCCAATGCGTATAGCTTATGTCATCACAACATCGGTTTCGGGAGCACTGTTCGTCCGGTTCCTCTCTTTAAGAAGAGGAACCGGAGGGTGTGTTCCAACTATCGTGGGATCACACTCCTCAGCCTTCCCGATAAGGTCTATACAGGTGTACTGGAGAGGAGGCTATGCCGGATAGTCAAACCTCTGATTCAGGAAGAGCAGTGTGGTTTTTGTCCTGGTCGTGGAACTGTGGACCAGCTCTATACTCTCGGCAGGGTCCTTGAGGGTGCATGGTAGTTTGCCAAACCAGTCTACATGGCCCTTGGGAAGTCCTGTAGGGAGTGCCCAGAGAGTATGGGGTATCTGACCTTCTGATTGTGGTGGTCCGCTCCCTGTATGATCAGAGCTTGGTCCGCATTGCCAGCAGTAAGTAGGACACGTTTTTAGTGAGGGTTGGACTCCGCCAGGGCTGTTGGATTTTTTACAGATTCTGTTCAAAACTTTTTTGGACAACATTTCTAGGCGCAGTCAGGGCATTAAGGGGATCCGGATTGGTGGCTGCAGGATTAGGTCTATGCTTTTTGCAGATGATGTGGTCCTGATTGCTTCTTCTGGACAGAATCTTCAGCTCTCACTGGATCGGTTGGCAACATAGTGTGAAGCGACTGGGATGAGAATCAGCACCTCCAAGTCAGAGTCCATGGTTCTCGCCCGGAAAAGTGTGGAGTTCCATCTCAGGGTTGGGGAAGAGATCTTGCCCCAAGTGGAGGAGTTCAAGTACCTCGGAGTCTCGTTCACGGGTGAGGGAAGAGTGGATTGTGAGATCGACAGGCGGATCGGTGCGCCGTCTTCAGTGATGCGGACGCTGTATCCATCTGTTGTGGTGAAGAAGGAGCTGAACCGGAGGGCAAAGCTCTCAATTTACCGTTCGATCTATGTTCCCATCGTCTCATATGGTCATGAGCTTTGGGTTATGACCGAAAGGAAAAGATCACGAGTACAAGCGGCCAAAATTAGTTTCCTCTCTGGGGTGACGGGGCTCTCCCTTAGAGATAGGGTGAGAAGCTCTGTCATCCGGGAGGAGCTCAAAGTAAAGCCGCTGCTCCTCCACATCGAGAGGAGCCAGGTGAGATAGTTCGGGCATCTGGTCAGGATGTCACCCGGACGCCCTCCCTAGGGGGGTTTGTAGGGCACGTCCGTCCGGTAGGAGGCCACGGGGAAGACTCGGGATATCCTGGGAAGACTATGTCTCCCGGCTGGCCTGGGAAAGCCTCGGGTTCCCCAAGGAGGAGCTAGACAAAGTGACTGGGGAGAGGGAAGTCTGGGCTTCTCTGCTTAGGCTGCTGCCCCCGTGACACGACCTCAGATGAGCGGAAGAAAATGGATGTATGACACTTACTCTAACCTATATCTATATCTGCATCCTAACAAAAAGCAGATTTAAAATTGTCCATATTGTGAATTGATGTAAATAAAGTCGTAAAAGATTGATTTCTTTGCCGTTCAAAGTACCAGTAGAGTGGAAAAACAAGTTGACTTTATATGCTTTATTGTATTTCATTGTAGCCATTATACCATATCCAATTATATATACAATCTGCGAAGTATATGTAAATACCGTCCAAACATCAAAATGCCACAAATTCTGTCAGCCATTTTGAATATTCCGCTCCGAACATCTTCAGTAATTTTCTTAGATTGACGTCACTTCTGCACTCTTACCATAGTATCAGGTCAGTCATACTGGAAATAGGCAAAAATTAGACAGAGATGTACTGTCCATCATTCACAATCCTTATATAAGACATGAACACATAAGTTTATCTTTTTGTTATGCATTCTATTTGTAAATAAATAAATACATAAAAAGTCAGCTAACAATGTAGTCAATGGGGGCTCTCTATTTTGCGCACAAAACCCTCTAAATAACCATCCAAAACCCGCCAACAATACTATTTATACATATCTTGACCTGAATATTAACCAAATGTTAGCGGTGTTGTTATTATAAGCGCTAACGCAGATAAACAATTGTTTTTAGCGGCGGCTTGATAGGACAAAGCTAAGTAACCCTCTGCTGCTTTACTGTGAACCGGCAGCGATGTTCTGCTGCTCCCGCTTCTTCACGTCTCAGCTGGTCAAAGTTATTCTAGAATATAAATCATGCCTCCCATCTGGATATTATGAGGATTTAGCCATGAGTCTAGAAATGGTTCATCTGTGACATTCAATTCATACCCGGAGATGGAAACAAACACACAATCGAAGACGGTGTCTGTAGGGAGACTTTTTCTTGTTAACCCATCGTGTGCATCATGATTCATTCTTCATCTAAACGGGAAGATATGGACATCCTATCAGTCGTCTTCACGGTGAGAGCAGACATTGTACAGTTAGCTATCGTTTTATTAGGTTTGTAGTTTGTATTTCTTGTTTAGCACTTAGCAATACTGCTACATGATATGAAGTGTTTAGATTTGTTTAGCAGAGTTTTTAAAACTTCTAGCTCATCCTCCTTATATTCAGGATCAACGATACAAGGTTCTGGATCATACTTTTTCCCAAAGTAATCGTTGTTGGCTCTCACAAAGTCTGCGTGATTTGCATTGTTGTTGGTGATTAAGGGAGCTCTGGTTCCTACCTCTACGTCACTCGATCACATGACTCGCTAGCTCTTCATCTCTCAAAATGGCTCGGGAAGCTCCATGAGATTGATACTATTTTGATATCTATTTACTCGCAAACTTTGTAAGTCTTTCGGTGTCATACATCAGATATACAGTATATGATAATCGCTTCAATATAGAGACAACTTGTTTTTCCACTCTCCTGGTACTTTAGGCTGCTAAGCACTTGGTTCAGGTTTTTGTACAGATCTGTACAATTTCACGAACATAACTGACGTCAAACAAGTTGACAGGAAGTGACGTCTTCGCCCATGCGTGGACCGACGTGACAGTGCCGTTTGAGCAATGAAGAGCTGATATACTGTATTGTTACACAATGCTGTTTCTGCTTTGTCTCTACAAAAAATAAGCATAATGAGACAGGTGATGTGCGTGTTTAAGCGCCGCTCAGAGTCAAATTTGATTGAAAATGCCAAAATTGTGAGGGTCAGTAGCAGCACGTGACACATCTGAATGAATTGGCGTGATCGTGAAATCACAAATTCCTGGAGTGACTGATTAAAAGTCAGCCTTTGGCTAGCGCATTCTCAAGTATTTTCTGTCATGTCCCCCATAGGGAATGGACATTTTTTACGTACCTCATCCTCCCCCTGAATTGAAATACTTAAGACTAGGGGTTCTTAACCTTTTTGATCTCGGGGCCCAACTTTTCCATTACATAGGGGCCCAGGGCCCACTTAAACTACTCAATTAGTAATCTTACTTTTGATTTTCACTGTATTCAATCATTATATATACACTTTTTACAGTTTACAACCTTGTCAAATGATATGAAAGCATGTGTTAATCACAAAGATTATAATTTATTTAATAGATAAACCTTAGGTTCAGGTTAGGCTGATTAGAAAAATAAATGCTAACCAAACATACTGCATAAGAAAGGAGTCATAAATAACTGACAAACAATAAATGTACATACAACTATGTTGTTCTAAAATACACTAAATTAATAATAAATATATTTAACTAAATTGTCAGTAAACTTAAAGAAATACAGATTCACCACTTTAGTCATATGTTTTGTCCTTCATAGACTTCTCTATGACTTTGGCCCCTGACTTTTTGTGTTTGTTTGAGATTGTTATAACTACCACAAGTAGTGGAAAATCAGAATAGTTTTTATTGCCATTGTTTGAGAATGGGTTCACAAACTAGGAATTGTTCTTGGTGCAATCGTGCAACATAAAACACATGCACCAAGAAAAATTCCTAGTTTGTGAACCCGTTCTCAAACAATGGCAATAAAAACTATTCTGATTCTGATTCTGATTCTGATTCTGATTTTCCACCACTTGTGGTAGTTATGACAATCTCAAACAAACACAAAAAGTCAGGGGCTTTTTGTGTTTGTGTGTGTTTGAGGCGCAAAAGTGTATTACAACTGAGTACCACTGCCACCCATAAGGACCACATATTTTTGGTAATGGTAAAGTAATACTGCTTTACACTTGAGAACCTAATAATTGCACAAATTGCCAGTATTCTACAAACCCCAAAACCAGTGAAGTTGGCATGTTGTGGAAATCACGAATAAAAACAGAGAACAATGATTTGCAAATCCTTTTCAAGCTGTATTCAATTGAATAGACTGCAAAGACAAGATACTTAACGTTTGAACTGGTAAACTTTGTTATTTTTTGCAAATATTAGCTCATTTGGAATTTGATGCCTGCAACACGTCTCAAAAAAGCTGGCACAAGTGGCAAAAAAGACTGCGAAAGTTGAGGAATGCTCATCAAACACTTATTTGGAAAATCCCACAGGTGAACAGGCTAATTGGGAAAAGTTGGGTGCCATGATTGGGTATGAAAGCAGCTTCCATGAACAAATGTGTGAGCAAATTGACGAACAGTTTAAGAACAAATTTCTAAAGGAGCTATTGCAAGGAATTTAGGGATTTCACCATCTAAGGTTCGTAATATCATCAAAAGGTTCAGAGAAACTGGAGAAATCACTGCATGTGACATGTAATGCCTGTGACCTTGGATCCTTCAGGCAGTACTGCATCAAAAACCGACATCAGTGTGTAAAGGATATCACCACATGGGCTCAGGAACCACTGTCAGTAACTACAGTTTGTTGCTACATCTGTAAGTGCAAGTTAAAACTCTACTATGCAAAGCGAAAGCCATTTATTAACAACACCCAGAAACGTTGCCTGCTTCGCGGGGCCCAAGCTCATCTAAGATAGACTGATGCAAAGAGGAAAAGTGTTCTTTGGTTTGACGAGTCCACATTTCAAATTGTTTTTGGAAACTGTGGACATCGTGTCCTCTGGAACAAAGAGGAAAAAAACCATCCGGATTGTTATAGGCGCAAATTTGAAAAGCCAGCGTCTGTGATGGTATGGGGGTGTATTAGTGCCCAAGACATGGGTAACTTACACATCTGTGCAGGCACCATCCATCCATCCATCCATCTTCAACCGCTTATCCGGAATCGGGTCGCGGGGACAGCAGCTCCAGCAAAGACCCCCAGACTTCCCTCTCCAGAGCAACATTTGCGACTTCCTCCTGGGGAATCCCGAAGCGTTCCCAGGCCAGAGAGGAGATGTAATCCCCCCATCTGGTCCTTGGCCTGCCGGGGGGCCTCCTCCCAGTGGGACGTGCAACGAGGACCTCCCTAGGGAGACGCTCGTGAGGCATCCGCACGAGATGCCCGAACCACCTAAGCTGGCTCCTTTCCAAGCGAAGGAGCAGCGGCTCTACTCCGAGTCTCTCTCGGGTGACTGCACTTCTCACCCTATCTCTAAGGGAGATGCCAGCCACCCTTCTGAGGAAACTCATTTCGGCCGCTTGTATCCGCGATCTTATTCTTTCGGTCATTACCCACACTTCATGACCATAGGTGAGAGTAGGAATGTAGATAGCTCGGTAGACCGAGAGCTTTGCCTTCTGGCTCAGCTCCCGTTTCGTCACAACAGTGCGGCAGAGAGACTGCAATACTGCCCCAGGTGCTCCGATTCTCCGGCTGATTTCCCTCTCCATCTTTCCCTCACTTGTGAACAAGACCCCGAGATACTTAAACTCCTCCACCTGGGACAGAGTCCTGTCCCCTACCCGGACTGTACAAACCATCGGTTTCCTGCTGAGAACCATGGCCTCAGATTTGGAGATGCTGATCCTCATTCCAGCCGCTGAACACTCGGCTGCGAACCGATCCAGTGAGAGCTGAAGGTCACGAACCGAAGGTGCCATCAGGACCACATCATCTGCAAACAGCAGTGACGCAACCTTTAGCCCCCCGAGACGTATACCCTCTCCGCCATGGCCACGACTCCGCCTAGAAATCCTTGCAGGCACCATCAATGCTGAAAGGTACATACAGGTTTTGGAACAACATATGTTGCCATCCAAGCAACGTTATCATGGACGCCCCTGCTTATTTCAGCCAGACAATGCCAAGCCACGTGTTACAACAGCGTAGCTTCATAGTAAAAGAGTGCGGGTACTAGACTGGCCTGCCTGTAGTCCAGACCTGTCTCCCATTGAAAATGTGTGGCGCATTATGAAGCCTAAAATACCACAACGGAGACCCCGGACTGTTGAACAACTTAAGCTGTACAACAAGCAAGAATGGGAAAAAATTCCACCTGAAAAGCTTCAAAAATTGGTCTCCTCAAACGTTTACTGAGTGTTGTTGAAAGGAAAGGCCATGTAACACAGTGGTAAAAATGCCCCTATGCCAACTTTTTTGCAATGTGTTGCTGCCATTAAATTCTAAGTTAATTATTTGCAAAAAAAAATTAAGTTTCTCAGTCCAAACATTAAATATCTTGTCTTTGCAGTCTATTCAATTTAATATAGGTTTGAAAGGATTTGCAAATCATTGTATTCTGTTTTTATTGACGAATTACACAACGTGCAAACTTCACTGGTTTTGGGTTTTGTACATTATCACACTGGATTATTAAAATGAGCTATGATTATTTAAAATTGCATATTTCATCGACCTGAAAAATGGGAAATGTTACATACTGGAACTTATGTATTAAAAGGAGGCCAACTTGATGCAATTTTTCAGATGTGCATGTGACACTGTAGCATAATCCAGTCCTCATACTGAAAGTCTCCGCCACTCAAACACTCCAATAATAACAATTAGCAATGAATAACAAGCTTTCAGCAGTTTGTGTTTTTGTTAGTTTTATGTTTTGTTCCCTTACTGTACCAAATGTGAACCACCGTATTGGTGGTCACAGCGTACCATTAAAAAAACCCAGTACATGAAAAAGTATACAACTAAAATGATAAGTTAGTTCCGGTGTCATTTCCTGAGGTTATGCAAACATAATTAAGTGCAAAATATGGTGGTTGGGATTTGACTTGCTTTCCTGTCATGTGCCACTGGGATAAAGCAAACCTTTTTTGAGCTCCCATACTTGAAGCGAACACTTGAAAACATATCTCCTCCATCCCTGATGAGTGCGGGCCCAAGCTGCTCTGTCTGGAGTGAAGTGAACTTGTCACTTTCAATTGAGTCGTGCAACTTTCAGGAGCACAGCCTTCAGTGTGATCTTTATTTTTAGCCCAGCAGCTCAATGCATGAAGTACATCAGCCCCGTTGTGCGCACGAGCCCACACTGCTGCTCCCATTCACAAGAATCTCAGCTGTGAGTGTTTATGTGCGCGCACACACACATACACACACACACACACAGCGAGGCCTTGGCTAAAGTTTATTAACTTTCTCTGAGCCAATCGGGCTCCTTGTGCGTTTTTCCTGTTGACCAATGGGACAGATGGAGGGGCTGGAGGTGGGTGTTGCTTAGCAACTGCAGGTAGAATCTCAGATCATGTTGGACCCATTGTTTTATCTCGCTTCCCTGGGAGACGGTGCATGATATGTGTTGTGATTTGTTGTGGGGGGGGGGGGGCACATCTGTCACATGCGTCACAAAGTTGTTAACTCTATTTTTGTATAATGAGGCAAAGATCGCAGTGACTTTAACGGTATGTTGCCGACACGTTACTACATGTCTGCCTCGTTCCTCTGAACATGTCTTTGTAACCTTCTGCAAGTCAACTGTGCCTTTTCTGGCATTTTGCACCTGATCACAAGGGTATTCATTCCTTTGACGAGCCTTGCACAATGTCAGAGCTAGATATTGATATAGAAAGAAAGTTATACTTTATTAGAGTCAGTGATTATATGGTGGCCAGTGTCATTTATTATGCCACGCCCCATCGCACAAACAGGTGCATGATTGTTGATATATATATATATATATATATATATATATATATATATATATATATATATATATATATATATATATATATATATATATATATATATATATATATAAACACACACACTATATTGCCAACAGTATTTGGCCACCTGCCTTGACTCACATATGAACTTGAAGTGCCATCCCATTCCTAACCAATAGGGTTCAATATTATGTCGTTCCACCTTCTGCACCTATTACAGCTTCAACTCGTCTGGGAAGGCTGTCCACAAGGTTGCGGAGTGTGTTTATAGAAATTTTTGACCATTCTTCCAAAAGCGCATTGGTGAGGTCACACACTGATGTTGGTCGAGAAGGCCTGGCTCTCAGTCTCCGTTCTAATTCATCCCAAAGGTGTTCTATCGGGTTCAGGCCAGGACTCTGTGCAGGCCAGTCAAGTTCATCCACACCAGACTCTGTCATCCAAGTCTTTATGGACCTTGCTTTGTGCACTGGTGCACAGTCATGTTGGAAGAGGAAGGGGCCCGCTCCAAACTGTTCCCACAAGGTTGGGAGCATGGATGAACCAAAATGTTTTGGTATCCCGGAGCATTCAAAGTTCCTTTCACTAGAACTAAGGGGCCAAGCCCAACTCCAGATTGCCAGATGGAAAAGCGTGATTCATCACTCCAGAGAATGTGTCTCCACTGCTCTAGAGTCCAGTGGCGACGTGCTTTACACCACTGCATCCGACACTTTGCATTGGACTTGGTGATGTATGATTTAGATGCAGCTGCTCGGCCATGGAAACCCATTCCATGAAGCACTCTGCGTACTGTACGTGGGCTAATTAAAAGGTCACATGAAGTTTGGAGCTCTGTAGCAACTGACTGTGCAGAAAGTCTTTGCACTATGTGCTTCAGCATCCGCTGACCCCTCTCTGTCAGTTTACGTGGTGGCTGAGTTGCTGTTGTTCCCAAACTCTTCACTTTTCTTATAATAAAGCTAACAGTTGACTTTGGAATATTTAGGAGCGAGGAAATTTCACGACTAGACTTGTTGCACAGGTGGCGTCCTATGACAGTTCCACGCTGGAAATCACTGAGCTCCTGGCGTCCTTTTCTTTCACAAATGTTTGTAGAAACAGTCTCCATGCCTAAGTGCTTGATTTTATACACCTGTGGCCGGGCCAAGTGATTAGGACACCTGATTCTGATCATTTGGATGGGTGGCCAAATACGTTCAGCAATATAGTGTTTATACACACATTAGGGCTGCAACGATTAGTCGACAATAAAATTTGTCGCCGACAATTATATTTGTCGACAATTGTCGTGACGTCATCTCAGCGATAACATGTAATGTGTGAGGATATTTCATCTTATTCTTGTTAAAATCATGAATACTTTGCTCATTTTGCAAAGCGAACCTTGTTTTTATGGCAGAATATCTGTGATACAGGTTTTTTTTGGCCCGCGAGATGAGTTTGCTAAGTATAAAAATTAGCTGAAATTTTTGAATGAAAGAAACTGCTGTTCTAAATGTGTCCACGAGATGTCGCATTAACAATTCTTTGTATCTTGGTAGATGATGCTACATATGTAAAAAAATAAATAAATAAACCACATAATGTTAGTGCACCAGTCGAAGAAAATGAGCAAACTACATAAATAACATACTGTAATTTGATTTTGAGATAATTTTTTTTATCTAGATAGATTGAAAATTAACACCAATGAGTGGACTGATGAACATTAACACATAATTTATTCTGAAAGTATAAATAACGACAAATAAAGGTATTAACCGCAAAATGTACGTGTAAAAAAACAACAACAGCATTATGATTTGTGCATTTTCAGAATGTGCTCATTCTGTTTTTAAACAAAGAAAACAATCTGAAGTTGTCGTTATTTTTAAGTTATCGTGCCGTGATTTTACCAGTCCGGCCCACTTGGGAGTAGATTTTTCTCCATGTGGCCACCGATCTAAAATGAGTTTGACACCCCTGGTTTAGCTTCTACATTGCTCGCTAGCTAACAAGAGTGAGATAAAGTTGTGTAAAAAATAACTATCATTTTAGCCAAAGTCAGCCAGCTAACTTTTGTCTACATCAATTCAAGTACTTTTTAAAGCAATCAATCAATCAATTTGCAATGCATTAAAAAAAAGACACTTTAACAAACACCAACCGCACCAACAAGCCAACATTTAGAGAATTAATCAAATATATAATTCTACACATTGAGTCTATGAGAGTGCTCAAACTCCCAAGAGTTAATAAATATTCAATATACCATTGTGCAGCTTTTTAAACATCACAAAACGCTTTTCTTTTTGAGGAAGTTAGATTTTGTGTTTTGTTGGTTTTCATTGCTGCTATTTTAACTTTTTTTTTAAATACATAAAGTTTTGTTTTTTTTTAACACTTTTTGTTAACCTTTCCTTTCTTTAAATGGACAACATTTTATTTGTCATTTTAATTTTTGTAACAGCTGAATGAGCAGCACAGTTAGAGTACAAATATATATTTATAAATGAATTGGTCATTTTTGCTGTTAGTAAGCACATGCCTAAAATAACTTAAGCTGCATTTAGAAGTCAATGGCAAAATTAGAACTATTAAATATGTGTACGCTTTATTATCTTGTTGTAGCTCTCTCAAAATAAACAACAAAAAAAAAGTTTTTGTTTACTCTAAATCCAATAACACACAGATTGAGCTATTTAAAATGCATATTGGCTCATCTCGGGCATCTTTATTTAATATTTGTTTAAGGTTTTGAAGTCAAAAATTACTCATTTGAGTAACAGGACTGAAAATAAGTTGTTAGCATACACATGAAATATATTGATGACAGCACGTTGACAACAAGCACATTACATTGATAGAAAAAAAGCAAATTACATTAAAAAAATAATAATTTAAGCAACAGGAGTAAGTTTTTTGCAAAGAATTGGAAAATACAAGAAGTATAGCCACATGGAGTTAATGCTAATAGCAAGTTGACAATAAGCACATTACATTGGTACAACAACAAAAAAGCAAATAACATAAAAACAATTATTTAAATAGCTCCCTCTTAGTCATAGTTAAAATATCAAATCCACAGAAAAAAATGAGTTCATTTGCTTTTGGCTTTCCCACGGCCTGGAGATAATATAAATGACGCAACGTCCTGTGGACCATGTTTTTCAGCATGGGTAATGTGTTACGGTACCAGTACTGGGAGAAAACCCAGGAACACAATTAAAGTTTGAGTTTTAACTGAATATGTTTTGGTAGTTTTTTTCTTAAAGAAAATGAACTTGAGGGGGTCATATTTAGCACAAAATCCAAATGTCTTTACCTGTTGGCACCTGTTTCTGTGTATTTTCTATCCCCATAAGTGCCAAAATGTTACGATCGGGGCGCATGATGATGCGGGTTTTGTTCTCCCAAGATGCAAATGGACGAATCCGGACAGGACTTGAAGGTAACGACATGATTTGATTATAAAACAACACAAAACAGGTAAAAAACAGAAAACAAACCGACTGGATAAGGTGCCGAGCGCACCGGAAGCTAAGGCTAACACTTAGCACAGAGTATGACACTTAGCAGGGGCTAGGAGACAAGCAAAAACTTACGTAGCAGTCGCGTGACGCAAATAAAGAAGCCAGACCGACTGACTGGAAAAGGCAGGCTTAAATAATGTCAGTGATTACAAACAGGTGCGCAACCGGAACACAAGCGGCAGGTGAAAGTAATAAGTAGTTATGGTAACCAACTCAGAGGTGCACACACAGGAACAAATGGAGTCCAAGACTAACAGAAAACACGTGACCCGTAAACCCAAACAGAATATGATCCGGGCAGCGGATCATAACACAAAACTTTGAATTCAAACCATGGAGCCATTGTGTTGATATTTATAAAACTTATTGTCTCGTTCCAAATGAGCCTTTGAGATTTGCCATTATTTATGACAGACTTCATTTGTTACGTCAGCAGATACAGCCTTAAATACTAAATGTTTGCTGGTTGACACTTCCACAAGTCCGCCATTTAAGTGTTTTTAACGTCTTTGTTTTCTAAACAAAATATGTCCAAGGTGGACACGTTAACTTAAAGGCTTCATCTGAAGAAGTAAAATGTCCCTGATAAACTTTTGTGTCCTTTTATTGTGAGGAAATGTCTCTTCATGTGAGCCCTATGAAAACAACTGTTTTAACAACCTCCACCGACAATATACAGACGAATTTTCCCAGAAATTAAAATGTATTGGCAGGGCTAGTCTCTACTACTGAAATAATTGATTGACATCTGAATTGGGCGGACACGCAAGGCGTTGAACCACATTTAAATCAACAGCCGTTGGCACTCCTCGTCGCCCACCTGAGACTCCGCCGGAAGGACAACCCAACCAACATTTATCAGCCTCACATGGGCTCATCCATGCAGCATGCTCTTGCTCCATTACGAACCACGACAACGTGCTGACTAAGTAGAATGTCACCTCTTTGAGACTTCAGTCGCAGAGGCAGCCACCAAGAAGACTGGCCGTCCCAGCAGCGCCGTCCGGCATCCTTGGATCTCTAATGACACTTTCAAGATCAACATGGATTATCGCACTGCGCGACTCTGTGGTGACATCAATCAATCAATCAATCCAAGTTTATTTATATAGCCCTTAATCACAAGTGTCTCAAAGGGCTGCACAAGCCACATCGACATCCTCTGCTTAGATCCCACATCAGGGCAACAAAAAACTCAACCCAATGGGATACAATGAGAAACCTTGAAGGGGACCGCAGATGTGGGGACCCCCGCTCCCCTGGGCGACCGGTGCAATGGATGTCGAGTGGATCTAGTTAATAGTGTGAGAGTCCAGTCTATAGTGGGGCCAGCAGGGGATCATCTTGAGTGGAGACAAGTCAGTAGCGCAGAGACGTCCCCAACTGATGCACAGATGAGTGGTCCACCCCTGGTCCTGACTTTGAACAGTTAGCGCCTCATCTGTGGTCACCTGATAACCTCTCCACGCAGGAGAGGGGGGCAGAGCAGAAAAGAGACAGCAGATCAACTGGTCTAAACGGGGTGTATATTCAAAGGCTACAGTATACAAATGAGTTATAAGATGGGACTTAAATGCCTCTACTGAAGTAGCATCTCTAACTGTTACCGGTAGGGCATTCCAGAGTACTGGAGCCCGAATAGAAAACGCTCTATAGCCCGCAGACTTTTTTTGGGCTCTGGGAATCACTCATGGCAAAGTGCTGCAACAAAGCCATTCTAGACAATCGCAAACGCTACTGGGACAGTGAGGCCAACAGAAGGGAGGACACAGCCTGCGGCAACGACCAGTAATTCTGGGGCCCCTGAAAGAATATTAATGTGGGCCCCCGTTACCCCATTGATTGCCTGTGTGAGTGTGTGTGTGTGTGTGTGTGTGTGTGTGTGTGTGTGTGTGTGTGTGTGTGTGTGTGTGTGTGTGTGCGCGCGTGTGTGTGTGTGTGTGTGTGTGTGTGTGTGTGTGTGTGTGTGTGTGTGTGTGTGTGTGTGTGTGTGTGTGTGTGTGTGTGTGTGTGTGTGTGTGTGTGTGTGTGTGTGTGTGGGCCATATAATTGTGATCACCTTTCCCCCCTAAATGACGACACTGGCAACGGCTGATCTATGGTTTGCCTCGTGAATCTGTGAGGTTCCATGCAAGAGTTCAAGTGAAGATGACATACTGACAACTGACGCCGACATGAAGTCGCAATGGCTCTCTGCAAACTCAAGAACAACAAGGCCGCTGGCTATTGCAGCATCACTGCTGAGCTCCTGAGAGTGGGCAGGCACTCTGTGATCAACTGGCTGACCACCATTATCAACCACATCTCGGTGATGGAAGAGCTCCCAGACGTCTGGTGCCACAGACACGTTGTAGAAAAGGAAGTAAACTGATGTGCGACAACAACCGAAGACTCACGCCCTTCTTCATTCCTGGCAAGCTCTTCGCCTGGATTCTACTGCCAGCAGTCGAGGTAGGATTCATGCCCGTCAGATCAACAACAGACCAAATCTCAGCGCTCAGGCTCCTGATTGAGAAGTCCTAAGAGTTCCGCAAGGACTTCCACCTGTTCCTCGACCTCTGGAACACCCTCCCTCTTATACAGAAGCTCATCACTCTCTTAACGATGCTGTATGATGGAAAGCTGTGACCTGTCTACAACAGCGAGACCGACGGGTTCCCCATTGCCACTGGTGTCTGTCAGGGCTGTGTGGCTGCACTGGACTTGTTCAACCGAATCATCAATAACCACAGTGTGCACCCGTTTCCCTGGAGACAAGATCGGTGACTACAATACGACTTAGTTCTGTTGCCCATACGCTGAACTTGAAGGAGCTCCTTGAGTGTTCGACAAGGTGGCAACTAAGCTTGGACTGTTGGTCCAAGACCAAGCTCATGCCGAAATCCCCCATCATAGTCTTTGACCGTTAGCCTGGAGAGTTCTCTTTATATTTCTACCTTGGCTCCGAGGTCACCAACACGGGGGACATCCTGACAGAGGTGAACAGACAACGAGGATTGGCTTCTGTGGTCATGAGAAGCCTCTGGAAACCTTTCATGGAGACAACACGACCACTCCCGCCACATCAAGTTCCAAATCTATAATGCCGCTGTCCTGTCAGACCCATCCCGCTGTCCTGTCAGTCCTCCTTAATGGGGCTGAATGCGCAAATCCCCATCTGCCCGGGTCCTTGGCTTTGAATCCTGCACCCTCAAAACCATCGAGAATCTGCTGTGGGAGGCAATGAGACATTTCACTTCTCATTTGAGCTGGCTTCATCAGTTCACCTGACATAGATCTAGTTTTGACTAGATCTGCGCAATTGTAGATTGAACTTGATTTGACCAATATAAGTCAGTGAGTATGAACTGATGAAACATGTTTAGTTGAGAGGCGAAACATCTTCTCAGACAAACTGAACAGTCCAGTTAAATTGAATGCCATGCGAATATTATTGACGGATTTAAATTAGGGATGTGCCAATCGATCAGTATTGGCCGATTTTCTTAGAAAAAGTACAGGATTGCCATTGCTGATTCATACCATAACAAACACTTATCCCCGTTGACTGATATTGTAACAGCATTTATTTTTTTCAAGCTAGCAGCTAAGTGTTTGTCTCCAAACACAATGTGTTAATAATAATCACCTCTATTATTCAAATAAACTGCATTTCCTAATATCTTAGGCTTCATTAGCAGGTATTAGGACGAGGCTAAACATGTTAGACACCAAAAGCAAGCAGGAGCCGGCATGCTGATAGCTAAGCTAAATGCTAAGCTAGCTAAAACAGATGAAGAAAAAAGTGTAGATGGAACTGCGTTAAAGCGAAAAGTAAGCAGTTATTAAGGCAAGGCAAGGCAACTTTATTTGTATAGCGCTTTTCATACACAAGGCAGACTCAAAGTGCTTCACAGACAACAAAGTGAAATGAAAGAAAATAAAAGCAAAATTTAAAATGCAGACAATAAAAAAAAAGCCAGTGCGGACGTTGAAAGTTAAAAGATTAAAAGATTTAGCTGAAAGCTAAGGTGAACATAAAAGTCTTCAGTCTAGTTTTAAAAGTAGACAGAGTTGGGGAGAGTCTGACATCTTCAGGAAGTTTATTCCAGCTATTTGTTGCATAGTAACTGAATGATGCTCTCCCTTGATTTGAGTTTACTCTGGGAACCGCTAACATATTGGTCTCAGAAGATCTTAGTGATCTAGAGGGCTTATATAAGGGGAGCATATCAGTGATATACTTCGGCCCTAGACCATGTAGTGATTTATATGTGAGCAGGAGGATTTTGAAATCAATTCTCTGATGTACAGGGAGCCAATGTAAGGATTTAGGATTTGGTGTAATGTGCTCACACTTTTTGGTCTTTGTTAGAACTCTAGCAGCAGCGTTCTGAACAAGCTGTAGCTGCCTGACAGTTTTTTTGGGAAGACCTGCAAGGAGACCATTACAATAGTCTAGCCTACTGGTAATAAAGGCATGTACAAGTTTTTCTAAGTCTTGAGCTGACATGAGCCCTCTAAGTCGTGTTACATTTTTGAGGTGATAGTAGGCTGATTTTGTTAGTGATTTGATGTGACTGTCGAAATGTAAATCAGAATCTAAAATAACCCCAAGATTTCTGGCTTTATTTGAGGTTTTCAGGGACAGAGATTGAAGGTGTTGGACGACTTTAAACCTTTCTTTTTTAGCACCAAAAACAATTATCTCAGTTTTATCTTCATTTAGTTTTATTAACAGGAAATTAACAAGTAGATTAATGAAAGTTTAGAGCAGTGATTTTCAGAAGTGTACCACTAGTGGTACGCAGGCTCTATCTATTGGTACACCAAAGAATCACTTCATTAAACTACAGTGTTTTATTTTCCTATGTTCAAACACAGTGTTTTTGTTCAATCTGTGTGTAATGTTGCAGTGGCCAAAATATTAAATATTCTTGTTAAATTAAACCTCTGCTTTGTTTTAATTAATTTTTAGGCCTACTATGCTACAGTATTTTAATGTTGGTCATTATGGTTGTACTTAGAGAGCCAAGTTTTTTTCTGAGGTGCATGGTACTTTGAGGACCAATGGTCGAGAGAGAGGATAATATAACAACACCTGTTGGTGTGACAGCATTGTCGCAGTCAGTACTTAGACGTAAGAGGAGGGCGGCTCGATCTATAAATGGGTGTTGTCGACAGGGTAAATCGGTATATGATCAATACGAGAGGAATTATATCGATATTTTAATTTTCACAAATTCTTTTTTTTGTGTGTGTTAATGTTACAAACTCAGAGAATAAGTCCAACACAGGGGGACTTTGAGGGCAAAAATAATGTCAACAAGTAGTAGGTGGTAGTTTGTGTTTGTTGTGCTGCTGACTTTGTTTTGCTCAAACAATAGTAGTAATAGTAGTAAAACAGAATAAGGAACTAGGTAAAATAATGTGCTGCTTTTGTTGAACTGCCAATATCACTTACTTCTATCAATCTCATTCATGGATGATCGGAATCGGCAGCATGTATCCTTAATCGGAACATCCCTAGTTTAAGTCCTTATACATACTATGTTTCAGCATTCAAGGTAATTTTAATAAATCTTTTAAATTGCATTTATAAAATTTGCAATCATAAAAAAAAAGTTTTACATTTGATTATTTTGTACATTTGAATTCCTGGTGAGGCAAATGGCACCAATTTGATGCAACGGTCCATACTGTATGTCTCATAAAGATCATTAATATGTGGTTTTAATGCATTCCACCGACACTAGTGGAACTTCGCATGTCGTGTGAGACTAACTCCCTCGTCCTCCATTCATTTGCTCATCTTGCCCTGTGAATGCTGCATGCAAATATTTAAATGGTGTGTTATGGAAATTCCAGGGATGCAGACTGGATTTGGCATGTAAAGCAGGATGTTGTCAACATGATATCTGCCACTGTCCATTGCGGCCATCTCTGGAAAGCAATGAGAACTGCCAAGAAATGATCTGTACTCCCGACTAAATTGGAACTTAATACGAGGGATACCTCCACTGAAGTGAAATTTGTTATAAGGTAAGTGGCATCTTTAATAGTTGTATATGTTTTATTGTTTGATAAGGATTTTCACTATACTCAGTGGACAAATGGAGAATAGTTAGATCAAACTATTGTGAAATACTGGCTTATCGATGTGATGGGAATTATTTTAATAGAGAGCTTTACATTAGGAAACCCATTATCTACATTTTTAACTACAGTGTGGGTGGCGCTGGGAGAAAGGTGGGTAAGGGGTCATGCCCAAGGACTGTGATGACGAAAGCTGAATTCAAACCAGAAACCCTCAAGTTTCTGGACGGCCGCACTACCATCTGAGCCAATCCGCCGTCTTTCCCGGCGATCACTTTGACACATTTTGTACGTTAATGTTGCCAAAATGCTAAGATACTGTATCTGACAAAACATCCCAATCCTAGCTTTGTATCAAATTAGCGTCATGATTATATACATAATAATTTCGGCCAATAAAAACAAATTGGCCAAATTGGCTTCGAGCCGAAATCCAACACGCCTGCTGACCAAGACAGACACCCTACATTGTATCCATTATTTTTAGAATAATTATATTTATATATAATTACATGCTGAAAACAATGTGAAATATTTATACATGACGAATGAAATCGATAAATGATCATTTAACATTGTTTAATACTTTAATACTTTGCTACGAGTTTTTTAAAAATTCAGAAGCGTTTCTCACCTTCTTTATCAAAGTGCTATATACCTAGCTAAAAGACACTGTTGGAAAACCCACTATTTTGCATGTTTTGTGTTTGTTATGCTTCACTGATCATGTTTTAGTCTCAGTATCTAATCTGTTTTATGGGCTAAACTTGTATTGTTTTGAATATTGGTTTGCGCTGCAGACCTTTAAGATTTATCCATCCATCCATTTTCTACCGCTTGGCCCTTTTGGGGTTGTGGGGGGGTAGAGCCTATCCCAGCTGCATTCAGGCGGTAGGCGGGGTCCACCCTGGACAAGATTTATTCAAATAAAAAGTGTTTAACGATAAAATCTATTATTATGATTTATTATTTCTGCCCGGCATTGTGGCTTCCTACTCTGTTCAGCGGTCCTTGAACGCACCATAAAAACAACTCTGTCTCATAATCCTCCGAGTATAGAATGATCAGTTTGTGTAAAGAGAGCACAGCATGAATGTTCAATGAACAATTCAATCAATCAAAGTGTATTTATATAGCCCTTAATCACAAGTGTCTCAAAGGGCTGCACAAGCCACAACGACATCTGATACTCAATTCAATAGCTTAGTTGCTCAGACAGCAATGTGTTTTTATAAGTTTAGATGGGAATATGTTGTTTCCTAATTGGGAAATACTTTAATGTCTCTTCTTTTCATGTTAGCTGGCGCCAGTCAGTCTGTGAGTTTATCAAAGTGCAGTTATCAGTCATGGTTTTTCAAACATTTTAATTCAAAACCGTAATATTAACCGTCAGGCGTTTTACCGCGGTTATCAATAATATTGTTCATCGTTGCATCCCTAACTGTGATAAATCAGTATAGAGCTAAGCCTATGTCGATCATTTTGCGCACACTGTGAAACCTCTAAGGGTCGAGCTCAATTGTCGAAATTTCTAATCAACTTTTCCCCATTGGAAATCATTTTAAAATTAATATTTTCCTGTCGTGTAGCAAGAAATTAACCTCTGTGTAACATTCTTAAACACTGATCTCGTGTGTGCTCACATAAAGACGACATTCCATTCTTTCGTCATTTTCTACTTGAGCAGGGCGATATGGCTGAAAACTGTATCACAACCTCTGGAAAATATGGACCAGGAGAAAAATATATTAAATGCGAAACTTTTTTCTTTTTTTTCAAAAGTAACATTCCTCTATTTATAATCCCCTCAGCTATCAAGGCGTAAAGGAAAGGAAATGTCAACGCAAGCATGGCACAATCAATGTAAACAATTAATGTAAACAAAATTCTAAAATCACATTGAACACTTAACAATAACCTCTTAAAATGAAGGTGCAAAAATAAGGAATATGTAAAAAAAAACGCTTCAGAAAGTGTAACAAAATAATGCAAAGTGTGAAAATGTAAACATAGAGAAACCTGAGAACACATTTTTGCAGGTTTACTGATCTTTGTAACATTTATTTGGTCTGTTATTCTTATTTAAGTATGGAAATTAATTGATGTTATGCAGTAATAATTATTGAAATA
>NC_084732.1:68673350-68685850 GCF_033978785.1 Entelurus aequoreus
AAACAAGCTATTAGTGCACTTTTGTGCATGATGTCACTAAGATGACATATCAAAACAACACTAATTTAAAGTGCACTTTTTGTACAGAACGCCACTATAATAGTTTAAAACAAATAAAGTGCACTTTTGTGCATGATGTCACACAAGATATTTCAATAACTGTCAAATAAAAATGAGCTGAATAATAGGAAATCAAATAGTGTATGTCCTTCGCTATGTGGTAGGTTACTGCGGACGTTATCTCCTTCTGTTGGTGACTATTTTTTTCATACGGTGTTGATCTGGAAATTGTTGCTTCGGCATTTTGTTGGTGTGGCACCGGCCGGAGATGTTGACATGCGGAGTTTCAAGCACGCTTTATTCTCTAGTGGGTGACTTTTCAAATGATGCTACAAATGAGCAGTAATGCTACTTTTTTAGCAATGCTTTTGCTGCATACTTGACATATTACGGTTGTCTGTTCAACATCTTCCCGCTTGAAGCCAAACCACCGCCAGACGATGGACCCCGTGCTGTTTTTCTTAGGAATTCATTCTTCTTCCTTAATTTGTTATCAGATTTGCACCTTCTTTCTCTCGTATTACCACTCGCACCACTCCGCTAGCACCACAGCGAACGTTACCATGCCGCTACCTGTCTGCTCCGCGAGAGCGTATCACGTTGCACGCGCGACAGTATGTGACGTAGGTAAGAAGGTGCGCTTGTTTTATCTCTCTGTCAGAAGGAGAGACAAGAAAGAGTGAGAAACGCCTGTAGTGTAATGCCCACAGCTAAAAGCAACTGCGTGAGAACGTATACTCGAATATTACGATATAGTCATTTTCTATATCGCACAGAGACAAACCCGCGATATATCCAGTATATTCGATATATCCCCCAGCCCTAATTTTACTGGTTAGCATGCTAACAACAATTTGCAATTGTATTTCCTGTTTGCAACCTCCATTCAAATTCATGGAATAGAATGCTCAATACAATTCGAAATTATGTAATGGTGAGACTAGTGGTAAATATTATTATTTGTTAATATTGTTGTTATTACTATGAATATTGTTATAGTGTTGTTATGAACACTGTCAATACCGTATTATCACTGTTACAATTACTTAAGTTCACCTACTCGTTATGAATGATGTTTTATCATTCAAATTGTAAATATAAAATCCTTCATTGATGAGCAGTATATTCTTATACAGTAAAACATTTTTTTATTTTTTTATTTTTTTTATATATTTTTTTCATAAAGAAATACAATCATGTGTGCTTACGGACTGTATCCCTGCAGACTGTATTGATCTATATTGATATATAATGTATATATTGTGTTTTTTATGTTGATTTAATTAAAATGTAAAAAAAAATTTTTTTTTTTTTTTTTAAATTTCTTGCGCGGCCCGGTACTACTGCTCTAAGGTGTTGCTGTATCCTGTTTACTTCACATGCAGTCAGTAGTCATTTGTTCAACGTTTCTAGTGGTGTTCCTCAAGGTTCCATTTTGGGTCCTCTCTCCTTCATCATTTGGGTTATTAAACTAGTTCAGTTCCAACTTGTGAGAGACTCTCATTTTTGCTGCAGATTCTTAAAACCAGCAGAGCTCTCCTGTAGCTCTGACAAAATGAACACATCTGGTTCTCTGGAATATACAAAATAAGACTAATAATGAAGACTTATGCCCGGTCCTTAGCTTTATGGAAATGTGGCACCCATGACGATTTGGTTGAATATCCCTGCTTTATGTGGATGCCTAAATTGGGGCTAAGTTTCCAGGGAGTTGTAAGAAATATATCCCATGTAGAATTTTTTTTTTTTACTGTGACCAAGTCGCAAACAGCCCGTTTCAAGAAGAGCTGTGCTTTTTTTTTGGAATTTTGCCTATCGTTCACAATCGATATGAAAGACATGAAAATGGATGTCACTATTATTATTATTTTTTGCATTCTAAATATTAAAATAAATGCGATCAAAAGTCGGCTTACAATGGAGCCTATGGGAGTCGAGCAATTCCACCTATAAAGCCCTTAAAAACATCCAAACATTTCCATTGAGGTTTTATATACATGATGTAAGTATATATGTAATGTAGTAACAGGCACATTTATGATAACATTTTAATATTTACGTATTTTGAACATATGCAGCGCATTCATTTAAAAAAACGCATCACAACGTTTGTCGTCTGATTATAACTCACTGCAAACATAATAAAACATCACTTTTCGTGCAATATCTGCTATCATTAGGATGCCAACTGCTAGGATGTTCATATATTCCCATTTTGGTGAATAATGTCTCATAATAACGGCGTGGCGAAGTTGGTAGAGCGGCCGTGCCAGCAATCGGAGGTTTGCTGGTTACTGGGGTTCAATCCCCACCTTCTACCATCCTAGTCACGTCCGTTGTGTCCCTGGGCAAGACACTTCACCCTTGCTCCTGATGGGTGCTGGTTAGCGCCTTGCATGGCAGCTCCCTCCATCAGTGTGTGAATGTGTGTGTGAATGGGTGAATGTAGAAATACTGTCAAAGCGCTTTGAGTACCTTGAAGGTAGAAAAGCGCTATACAAGTATAACCCATTTATCATTTATAATCCTCACGAAGAAACAGTGTGGGGTGTGGGGGGAACCGAGAGTTATTTTATGTCGTTCTCTCCCTTTTTGAGTCCTAAATGGCTGTCAAAATGTACCAGCTTGTCAGAATACCTACTCAGACTTCTTCTGTCCAGGTGGGAGGCATGATTTATGATCTAGAATAAACTTACAGGGACCAAGGAAGCGAGGAAACAGCAGACCACTCGATGATGTATCACAATCAGAATCAGAATCGGAATAGTTTTTTATTGCCATTGTTTGAGAACATTGTTCACAAACTAGGAATTTTACTTGGTGAAATTGTGCAACAAAAAACACATATAACTGTCACAGTCTCTGTCTGTTTGTCTCTGTGTGTGTCTTTGGGAGAGTGGGCGTGTTTTGGGCGTTGGCTTGGCTCCAGCTCTCAGCCTGGCACAGCTGATCCCAGCACGCTAATCACTCACCTGCCTGCCATCAACTCATCACCTGCGGCCTTCAAATGTTTGGACTTCTCTCGGCGCGATCGCCAGATCGTTTCACCTTTCTACATGTGGTAACGCTTCTCGCCCGTTTGTTCTTGTATTCTAGCACTTTTGGATATCTTGCGAATCTGCCATTTTTGTGTTTTTTGGCTCCTCATTCTACCCCTGTTTTTTCCCTCTGCCTTCAGTTCCCTACCTGCCGTGTGTGCCTGCTCAGCCTGCTAGCCTCAGCCTGCTAGCCTCAGCCTGCTAGCCTCAGCCTGCTAGCCACAGCCTGCTAGCCACAGCCTGCTAGCCTCAGCCTGCTAGCCTCAGCCTGCTAGCCTCAGTGTGCTCTCCTGAACTGCCAAGCCAAGGACTACGAGCTCCCTCCTTTCCCTCTGGTTTTATTAATTATAACCCTTGAACTTTAATTCGGCTTGTCTTTTCTGCATTTGGGTCCACCAGTTTTACCAACCGAGACAGAACGATCTGGCCTTTTTCAATGGACCCAGCAGATTTTGACCGTGTGAGAGAGGTCCTTGCCAATCAAGGACAGCGTTTGGGAAACCATGACCAACTACTGCAGAAACTTATTGACCAGATGTCACATGTTTCCACCCAGCTCACCACTCTCATCAATCAACAAGCTCAACCACAACCCGAACCACCTGCACCACCTGCACCACCTGCACCCCCTGCTGTCCCTGCTGCAGAGCCACACATCCCCCCGCCTGATAAGCACTCTGGCAATCCTAGCACTTGTCGTGAATTTTTAACTCAGATCCAGCTTGCTTTTGATGCTCAGCCCTCTCGCTTTGGCCGTGAGGCAGCCAAAATCGCTTACGTGGCCAACCTGCTACAGGGGCCCCCTTTGAGCTATTTCAATGCCCTTCGTGAGCAAGGATTCCCTGCAGTCCAGTCCTTTGCTGCTCTATCTGCAGAACTGAAGCGGGTCTACGACCACCCCATACGAGGGCAGCAAGCAGGTCAGCAGTTGTTGCGACTTCGTCAAGGGAAAAGCTCAGTAAGAGAATTTGCCTGTGAATTCCGGTCCCTAGCGGTGGAGTCTGGCTGGAATGACAAGGCCCTTCTCACTGCTTTCCAGAATGGGCTTAGTCGGGTCATTGGAAGAGAGATTGCTCTGAGGAATGAGCAGCTCTCCCTAGACGAAGCTATTACTGCAGCTATCAACATCTCTGACCAGATGGCCCAGTGGCAAGCTGACCCCGTTCCTTGCAGGTCATCGGAACCCCCCAGCTTTAGACCCAGGCCGGCCGAGCCCAACTTGCTAATGTGCACAGCCTCAACCTCCAGTTCCCCTGTTGAGGAGCCCATGCAGGTGGGCCGGGCTCACCTTACACCTGAAGAGCGCCTCCGCAGAAGGAGGGCAGGGGTGTGTCTCTATTGTGGTCAACCTGGCCATTTCCTTGCCACTTGTTCTATGCGACCCAAAAGAGTAGGCTCACCAGTAACAGTGGGGGTTCTGGTGAGCCAAGCTGTCTCCTCCCCTAAGTCCCTATGCCGAATGCAGTTTTCTGCTACTCTCCGTTGGCAATCCCAGTCCTTGTCTCTCCTTGCTCTGGTGGACTCGGGGGCGGATGAGAACTTTTTGGACGCCGACGTTGCTTCCCAAGTGGGCATTACCATCGAGCCACTTCCCTCACCCTTGCAAGCCAATTCCCTGACTGGTCGACTCCTTGCCCGTGTCACTCACCGATCCGAACCTGTGCACCTCCTTGTCTCCGGTAATCATCTTGAACAAATCCAATTCCACATAATCTCTTCTCCTCATGCTCCTGTAGTCCTTGGTCAGCCCTGGTTAAGGCTTCACAATCCTCACATTGACTGGGCTGCAGCCAAAGTGGTGAGCTGGAGCTCCTACTGTCTCTCCACCTGCCTGCGGTCTGCCCGCTCCCCTGCTGAGGACACAGTCTCTCCAGTTGTTGCAGAGCCCCCAGATTTTTCCAAGGTTCCCTCTGTCTACCATGACTTAGAAGAGGCCTTCAGCAAGCAACACGCACTGTCCCTCCCTCCGCACCGCCCTTATGACTGTGCCATTGACCTGCTTTCAGGAGCTCCCCTGCCTTCCAGTCGGTTATACAACCTGTCCCGCCCTGAGAGAGAGGCGATGGAAAAGTACATCCATGACTCATTGGCTGCAGGCATTATTCGACCCTCATCTTCCCCACTCGGTGCAGGTTTTTTCTTCGTGGGAAAGAAAGATGGCACTCTACGTCCCTGTATAGATTTTCGAGGGTTGAATAATATCACCATTAAAAACAAATACCCACTGCCTTTGCTGGCATCTGCCTTTGAACCCCTCCAAGGAGCGACTGTGTTTTCCAAGTTAGACCTTCGCAATGCCTACCATTTGATTCGAATCCGAGCTGGTGATGAATGGAAAACAGCCTTTAAGACTCCCCTTGGTCATTTCGAATACTTGGTTATGCCTTTTGGCTTGACTAATGCCCCATCAGTTTTTCAAGCTCTGGTGAACGATGTCCTTCGAGACCTGATTAACCGCTCCGTCTTTGTGTACCTGGATGACATCCTGATTTTCTCCCGCAACTCGGAGGAACATGTGGTTCATGTCAGACAAGTGCTCCAGCGCCTTCTTGAGAACAAGCTCTACATTAAAGCAGAAAAATGTGAGTTCCATGTTCAGTCCACAAGGTTCCTCGGGTTCATCGTTGAGAGTGGTCAAGTGAAGGCAGACCCCGAAAAGGTGCGAGCTGTGGTAGACTGGCCTCAACCAACCTCAGTTAAACGTCTCCAGGGCTTTCTTGGCTTTGCAAACTTTTATCGCCGGTTCATCCGGAACTACAGTCAAGTGGTCGCACCCCTCACAAGACTCACATCTCCGTCTGTCCCATTCACTTGGACAGCAGAGGCTGACGCGGCTTTCAAGGAGCTTAAGAGACGTTTTATCACAGCCCCTGTCCTGATTCATCCTGACTCCTCATGCCAGTTCATCTTGGAAGTCGATGCCTCAGAGTCTGGAGTGGGGGCTGTACTATCCCAGCGTTCTGCCAAGGACCAGAAGCTCCATCCTTGCGCGTTCTTCTCATATCGGCTAGAACCTGCTGAGCGCAATTATGATGTAGGTAACAGGGAGCTGCTGGCTGTCAAACTCGCTCTGGAAGAATGGAGGCACTGGCTTGAGGGAGCAGAACACCCATTCATCATCTGGACAGACCATAAAAACCTGACCTACATTCAGTCTGCCAAGCGTCTCAATTCCCGTCAGGCCCGGTGGGCTTTGTTTTTTGGTCGATTCCGCTTCACACTGACCTACCGTCCAGAATCCCGCAACGTCAAGCCGGATGCTCTGTCACGTCAGTTCACTTCGGAGGGTCCCACCAGTCCTGAGCCTATCCTTCCGGCGTCTTGTGTGGTGGCCGCAGTGACTTGGGAGATTGAGTCGGTGGTTCGAAGGGCTCAGCAAGACCAACCAGACCCGGGTAATGGTCCTGATAACCGCCTCTTTGTGCCTGACGCTGTACGTTCACAGGTTCTTCTGTGGGCACACACTTCCCTGTTTGCCTGCCACCCAGGAGTTGGCCGCACCATGACTCTCCTCAAGCGACACTTTTGGTGGCCTACAATGAATGCTGATACCCGTGCCTTCGTGTCTGCCTATACTGTGTGTGCCCGTGGAAAATCCTCCAATCGACCACCTGCTGGCCTACTCCATCCCTTGCCAGTCCCAAGCCGCCCCTGGTCTCATATTTCACTGGACTTTGTCACTGGCCTCCCGCCTTCTCAGGGAAATTCTGTTATCCTCACTATAGTGGACAGATTTTCCAAATCAGTGCATTTCGTGGCTCTACCCAAACTCCCCACGTCCCTGGAAACAGCCAACCTCATGGTCCAGCATGTGTTTCGTCTTCATGGAATTCCTTCAGATGTGGTCTCGGATAGAGGGCCTCAGTTTATTTCGGGGTTTGGAAGGCTTTCTGTCGGGCCATTGGAGCCACTGTGAGTCTGAATTCGGGTTATCACCCTCAGTCAAATGGGCAAATGGAACGGGCGAATCAAGAGTTAGAAGCGGCCCTCCGATGTGTTGTTGCTAAGAACCCCTCCTCCTGGAGCACCCACCTGGTATGGGTTGAGTATGCCCACAACTCATTACCCTGTGCGGCCACGGGAGTGTCACCATTTGAGGTATCTTTAGGTTACCTACCTCCGTTGTTTCCTGCTGAGGAGGATGACATCTCCGTACCTTCAGTCCAGGCTCAGATGCGGCGTTACCGCAAGGTGTGGAAAGATGCTCGTGCTGCCCTCCTCAGCTCTGTGGACCGAAATCGTCGGTATGCTGACCAACACCAAAGTCCGGCACCTGTATACCAGCCAGGTCAGCAGGTGTGGCTTTCCTCTAGAGACCTTCCCTTGAAGGTGGACTCAAAGAAACTTTCACCCCGGTATGTTGGCCCTTATTAAATCATTTCCATCATCAATCCAACAGTAGTTAAGCTCAAAGTACCTGCACGCTGGAGGGTCCATCCCACCTTCCATGTCTCCCAACTGAAGCCTGTTTCGACCAGCCCAATGTCTCCCCCTGATACGCCCCCCCCCCACCCCCCCCCCCCACCCCCCGTGTCATCGACGACCACCCAGCCTACACGGTCCGGCGGCTGCTGGATGTGCGCCGTCGGGGTAGAGGTCTGCAGTACCTGGTGGACTGGGAGGGGTATGGACCTGAGGAGCGTTGCTGGGTGCCACGCAGCTTCATCCTGGACCCTTCCCTCATCTTGGCCTTTCACCGCAGTCACCCGGGCAAGCCTGGTGGATCGCCTGGAGGCGTTCCTTGAGGGGGGGCACTGTCACAGTCTCTGTCTGTTTGTCTCTGTGTGTGTCTTTGGGAGAGTGGGCGTGTTTTGGGCGTTGGCTTGGCTCCAGCTCTCAGCCTGGCACAGCTGATCCCAGCACGCTAATCACTCACCTGCCTGCCATCAACTCATCACCTGTAGCCTTCAAATGTTTGGACTTCTCTCGGCGCGATCGCCAGATCGTTTCACCTTTCTACATGTGGTAACGCTTCTCGCCCGTTTGTTCTTGTATTCTAGCACTTTTGGATATCTTGCGAATCTGCCATTTTTGTGTTTTTTGGCTCCTCATTCTACCCCTGTTTTTTCCCTCTGCCTTCAGTTCCCTACCTGCCGTGTGTGCCTGCTCAGCCTGCTAGCCTCAGCCTGCTAGCCACAGCCTGCTAGCCACAGCCTGCTAGCCTCAGGCTGCTAGCCACAGCCTGCTAGCCTCAGCCTGCTAGCCTCAGCCTGCTAGCCACAGCCTGCTAGCCACAGCCTGCTAGCCACAGCCTGCTAGCCTCAGCCTGCTAGCCTCAGTGTGCTCTCCTGAACTGCCAAGCCAAGGACTACGAGCTCCCTCCTTTCCCTCTGGTTTTATTAATTATAACCCTTGAACTTTAATTCGGCTTGTCTTTTCTGCATTTGGGTCCACCAGTTTTACCAACCGTGACAATAACACAGAATAGAATAACTTGAGCTGTAACTGAGCTGTCAGATCTTGTTATTGTTCATGTGCCTGATGGCCGAGGGGGAAAACTGTTCAGGTGGCGGGAGGTGTGGGTCTGGATGGACTGTAGTCTCCTGCCTGAGGGGAGAGGGGAGAATAGTTTGTGTCCAGGGTGAGAAGAGTCAGCTGTGATCCAATCCACATGCCTCCTGGTCCTGGAGGAGAACAGGTCCTGGAGGGATGGGAGTTCGCAGCCAATAACCTGTACCATGCGGTGTAGTCGATGCTTGTCCCGAACTGTGGCGCCGGGGAACCACACAGTGATGGAGGAGGTGAGGATGTAAACATAGGGACTAGGGTTTAGGTATTAGTATAGTACCGCGATACTAATGAATCATATACGGTACTATACCGCCTCCGAAAAGTACATACCCCCCCACCCATAAACTCAGGAAATATGTCCCTGGACACATGAGGACTTTGAATATGACCAATGTATGATCCTGTAATCATTGGTATCATCCAAAACTAATGTAGAGTATCAAACAACAAAAGAATAACTGATTATTACATTTTAACAGAAGTGTAGATAGAACATGTTAAAAGAGAAAGTAAGCAGATATTAACAGTAAATGAACAAGTAGAATAATAATTCATTTTCTACCACTTGTCCTTAATAATGTTGACAAAACAATAGAATTTTGGTTTGCAGTATACGTCAGCAGCTAAATTAGGAGCCTTTGTTTGCTTACTTACTAATAAAAGACAAGTTGTCTTGTATGTTCACTATTTTATTTAAGGACAAACTTGCAATAAGAAAAATATGTTTAATGTACCCTAAGATGTTTTTGTTAAAATAAAGCCAATAATGACATTTTTTGTGGTCCCCTTTATTTAGAAAAGTACCGAAAAAAATCGAAAAAATGTTGTACCAAAATATTGGTATCGTGACAACACTAATAGGTACACACGGTAGTGATCATAGCGCCGCTAGATTGAGAAACACCTTGGGGTGCAGCTTGGACACATCTTCAGTAAAGAACCGAGGTTCATTGGGTGTTTCGGGTCTTTGATCTCTATACACCCTCGCCTGGGCGACCCAACCGGGGCTGATCAGGCTGCGGCTTGTGTCCAAGCAGCGTACTTCTCCATCCGTCTCCCCTCTTGATCCACAACCACCTTGAGGTTTTCTCAGCAGCCTCGCTGATGTTTCTGGTGGCTCTTCTCTCCGGCAAACCGCTGATTCCAAAAAGTCTGAATGCTCGATGCACAGATTGCCCTAGAAAGCCCCTGCAGCCCACTTCTATTGGCTCACAGCGGGCCCTCCATCCGCTCTCTCTGCATGCCTCGACCAGCTCAAGGTATTTGGCCTTCTTTCGCTCATGGGCCTCCTCCATCCGGTCTTACCAGGGGACTGTAAGTTCCAGCAGCACAACATGCTTAGTTGAGTCAGAAGTTAAGACAAGGCCTAGCCTCAATGATGTCCTTGCTATGCGCTCTGGAAACTTCAGCTGTCTGCCGAGATCCACCTGAAGCTGCCAGTCACGGGCTGTGGCTAGCAGTCCGGTTAGGGCCTTACGTCCTGCCTGTGGTTCCTGACTGGGAGTTGGTGTTTGCTCTGCTGGATTCCAGTGCCAATGGTGTCTGCTATTGCCTTCAGCACCTGGTCGTGGCACCATGTGTAGCTCCCCTTTCTCAGAGCTTTAGGGCAGCAGCTCAGGATGTGCTTCAGGGAACCCCGTGCCTTTAACAGTTGACATTCAGGTGTTTCTGCTAGCCCCCAGCAATGAAGATTAGATGGACTTGGGAGGACATCATACACTGACTGGATCAGGAACTTGAGTCTTGCTGGTTCTGACTTCCAAAGTTCTGTCCAGGTGATCTTCCGGGTGGATGCATGGTCCCAATTTGTCCAGGCTCCTTGCTGGCGCATGGCCACTGTCTTGCTCTGGCGTTCCTCCTCAACCTCTGCACGGATCTCTCCCTGCACCATCAGCCATCTCTCTCGACCCTGGGCTTTGTTGTAGCGTGGTCTTGTGTGGCTACCCATCCCAGCTCGTCCGACTGCCACAGCACCTGCTAAGACGCCATGTCTCAGCCTTGCTTCTGCCTGGTCAACTGCCTCCTGTGCCTTCCACTTCCTCCCAGTTCTGACCTTGATGCCAGCAGAGGAGAGACCCTGGTGTCAGATGAGTCTCTGTAAAGAAACACCTCCCTGGCGCTGGTGACTTTAAACTCCTTGGTCAAGCCGGTGCAGCTTGTTGATGTGCCCATACAGGGCGATGCTGCTTAGGCTATTCGGCAAGCCCAGCCACCTGCGCAGGTGCTGGCTGATGTTGCGTTCGAAGCCCTCCACAATGGTTACTGGGACTTCGTAGATCAGCAGCGGCCAAAGGATTCTCAGCAGGATGCCATGCTGGTATATCCAAGCCTTGAACTTCCCGGGGAGGCCCGACTTGTCCACTGCTGATAGTCAGGTCTTCAGCTCCACATGGGCTGACTGCACTGTTGCCTTGTCCTTCAGGGTGCTGTCAAAGATCTTCCCCAGACTCTTCACAGGCTTCTACGACATTGATGGTATGTGTACTCCATCCAGGCTGAAGCGGTGTTTGTCCTCCACTCTCCCCTTCCTCAAAACCAGGGACCTGGACTTGGCTGGCTTGAACATCATTCTCGCCCATGTGATTATCCTTTCAGTACGCGGAGGAGCCACCGGCACCCTGTCACTGATGTTGTTGTGACAGTCAGATCATCCATGAAGGCTCGGATCAGAGGTTGGCGAATGCCGGAACTGGACTTGGGACCCCTGCATTCCACTTCTGCTGCCTTGACCAGCATGTTCATCGCTAGGGCGAACAGTGCCACTGATATGGTGCACCCTGTGATGATGCCCTTCACTAGGCGGTGCCATGCAAATGTTATTGCTCTAGAGGTGAATCTCAGACTGAAACTACTGTAGTAGTCTCGTATGACTTCAGTGATCTTCTCTGGAACATGATGTGTCGTCAAGGCTGTTGTCACGAGCTTGTGTGGAATGGATCCATAGGCATTGGCAAGGTGAAGCCAAAGGACAGCTAGGTCTCCTTGATTTTCCCTTGCCTCCCAGATCAGCTGTGTGTTCCAAGCAGCCTGGCATGCCTGGGACTCCTCCCTTCTGCACTGTGGTGTCTATGTAGGAATTCCTCACGAGGTACTCTGTCAACCTGTTGGCAAGAATCTTGAAAAAGATCTTGCCTCCACGCTGAGCATGGATATGGTGCGGAACTGCATGATGTCACTTGCATTCTCCTCCTTTGGTATCCAGACACCCTCTGCATGGCGCCACTGCTTGGCTGCTTTCCCCCTTCGCCATACTACCCTGATGAGTCTCCACAGCCTCTCCAGGAGTCTCGGGCAATGCTTGTAGACTTTGTATGGCACTCCACTCGGGCCTGGGGCTGCGCTGGTCCTTGCGGCTCGGACGGTGTCCCTGACTTCTGCCAAGGTGGGCTCTTTGATGTTAAACTGGAAGGAGGGTTCTGATGGTGTGGGTAGCCCTCTGCAGGGGGCAGATCTTCTTCTCTCCTACTGTCGCTGTATGTGTTACTGAGGTACTGATTGATCTCCTCTTCAGAGCAGAAAAGGGTCCCGCTCCACTTCTGCCCCAGCAGCTGTTTCGTAAATCGAAAAAGATTTGCTATGAAGGCAGTGCGTTTGCGCGCCCTCTCTCTGCCCCTCCTCCTATGCCCCTCAGCCCGTTGGAGAGAGATGAGCTTCTGCTTCAGAATGTCCCTGAGCTCTGACAGGGCTGGTCTTTCCTCCTCACTTGCACTCTGGTACTGAAAAGAGTCAGCTCCTGAGCTGGGCGATCTTGGTCTCCCGCCAGTTTGGCCTGGCGATGTTCTGAGCTTTTGGTTGTTTGATGCCAAATCTCTCAGCACCCATGCTGATGATCAGTGTGCTCATCAGCTGCAGTCGCCAATCAACTTCCCCTCTGCATGCTGCATCAAGGGT